>NW_013652206.1:0-7245 GCF_000499385.1 Eimeria necatrix
ATTCAAATTGCACTCAGACTTCCCCTGGTGAATCGAATTTCCGGCTGCATCTGGCGCAGGAAGCTAATTGGCAGCGGCTTCTTTGGTAGCCGTGTTACTGTCACGGGGACGATGTGGCACAAACGCGAAAACATGAGAAACCTCATGGTTAGATTTTGCCGGTGGCAGTTCCAAAGAGTATGCCACAATGTTGATGCGCTCTTTGATAGTGAAGGGACCACGGTGACGACGCTCAAACTCTTAGCATGTAGTCATAGCGGGTAAGTGCTTGCTGCTGAGCCACATCCTTTTCTCTGTAGCATACTGGCTGGCTAACTCAACAGAGAATTTGAACGAGAGTAGGTAGCAGTAAACGTGTACGCAGCTCATGAAGAAAATGAGTAATCGGATAGCACGTGGTGCTGGTTGTCGTTTGGAAATCCATACTGCCTTAATCAAGGATCAAAACATTTTGTCCAATGGTTCCGTCAGATGAACGCAGGCAATGAACAAGGTGGTCATCTCCAGATGAGTGCTATTTCTGTTCGGCACTTCGTTTGTGCACAGCGACTTTCGTGAAATTGTTTAAGGCTGAATTAAACGCCAACGGACAAGCTTTTAAAACTTCATATCACGCGCAACAATGCCAATTTTCGCCAATGGGAAGCCGGGTGTGCAGCTATACAGCAAAAAAATCTGACACCCATCTGCTTGCCAGTCGGCATAGACCTCTGTATTCTTGATATGATACAGAACACCCGTTCGAAGCATTTTACACTAATCATAAAATTTCTCATGTTCAATAGATACGTAAGTAGCATGCTGCCCTTGTTTTGTCGATAAGCCCCAGTGAAATGAAGCAGAACAAGAATGACTAAAGGCCGTGTTCCAAACACTTAATTGGCATTTCGAGGCTGTTGAAGCTTCTTTCGCTACAACTTTTGTGCATGGGAAAATACATCTTGTTTGGCTTTTGAGTAGTGCAAACCAGGTTGCCTGTGCAGGGAAATGCAAAAGTGAAGGCGAAAACACGGCCACAAAATTGTGAAGAGATAGTTCCCGAGTACAAAGTTGCTCAGGAATTATCCATTCATGAACAGATAAATGATAAATGATAGGAAGGAAATAGAAGAGGGCAAAGCGCTTAAGTGGGAAACAAGGCTAGCCTTCCCACCGGGACGAAATTTTTCGTCTCTTTTTTTCGTTGATTTTTGTAGTGTCAAGTTCTTTGAAGATGCTGCAAAGGCCACTCATTCAAGAGATTCCTGTTTCTTTGCCTGAGGTCTCTGCTAAGTGCATCATTTGTCGTATCAAACCTAAGAGCCGGCATACATAAAATTGCTCCACGTCCACAGTGTACTGAAAGACTGTTACTGGAGGGCCAAATACGCCTCAGATCTCCTTCGGCAAACTCACATGCAAACATTACTCAATATTCATTATTATAGTATGAGAAAATGGATGGCTTTACTGGCGTTTTCTCTCCGTTTGTGTTGTGCACTGCACTTCACGGTCGTCAGGCAGGAGTCCGCCAAGAGCTTTTCGTCATTGTGCAGAGACTAGACGCAACTTATTTCCTATAGTTTAGTATCATGCTGAAGTATATCATTTTTTTGAGGAACAATTGGTGTAAAATTTATGTTCCCTCGGCATGATGTAGCCTTTTTGGTAATGCTCGGGAGCAGCCTGCAACTAGCAGTGACGCTGCTAAGGAAACAGATTCTAACATAGCAACATTTAAAGGGGTTGACGCACACGTAATTTCCAACTGTTTTCATTGCATCTAGGCCTCTGTGTGCAGTACAGCAGCTGAACTCATTTTGGGTTCAAACCAAGCGTAGGGTGACCTGACACACCCCACAGAATTTCGTGACAAACTCCCGAGGCAATTCTATGTTACTACACTCTCGGCATTGTGAAACTTTAGTGTGTCAAAACTTGACAGCTATAATGTTTCTGCCGAGGTTGCTTTCAGGTTTGGCTTCAGAAGGACTAGGCAATGCCCCGCTCTTCTTCTGAGGATAATGAAACGGTGCTCGCCTCACACGCAAAGGCGATGGAGCAGAAACCTGCATCTTACAGAACATGAGCAGAAAAACCCAATATTTTCACATTTTATTGCGTGAAAGAAGTAGACAGTTCCCCAACTTGCTCCTTCGCCATGGGTTGCTGAGGACAACACTGAAGTGCCTCTACTGTTCTTTCCGAGTTTGCTACTTGTAAGTATCGTCATTTTCCTGTTCCCTTCGAATTAGTTCAAGAATAATCCTGATCCTAAAATTACGCGTCGTGCGAGGTAAAAAGGTGCAGCCAAGTGGCTCCATGAATAGACTACCATCTAGCAACTTTTAACACCATTTCAACGTGCTTCATCCGCCAAGGGGAAAACTCTTCTACTCATTATCAACTGACACTTTCGCCGTTCCTGCATGCTCTTTCTACAAACTCAATCTCTCTCTCCGGGCCCGCTAGATCTTGTAGTCGACAATTGTGACCCGGCCCCCATAATCTAAATCTATCCTCAGCAAAAACGATCGGCACTCATCCAGGCCTTTCACCAGCTCTTAGCTGCTCCATCATAGTTAGTTGGGTCTCGACTTCGAAACAAAAGTTCGGCAACTGTTTCTTACAATTACCATTAACTGGGACAGGCCGGTAAAGTTGCCACAAAGGATAGCAGCCGGCTTGATAGGAAGGCACTAACGGCTTCCTTCTTAAAACGCCTTTCATCTTAGAACCCATAGTATCCACGCAGCAATTGATCAGAGCATAGTGGCACAGAATTATTCAACAGCCTACTTGACTGGTTGGCCAATATGTATCCACGTAGTTGGCTGCGAAACTGGCCATAGTCTGTCTGCACGGGAGCCCTCGTAAGCAGAAGCTCACGGGTACTGTCCCACCAACAGTTGAACCAGCCAGTTAACGATGCGGAAATTTAGTCAGGCGCATGTATACTGCAGAATCAGATGGCGCTCGGGAAAGCACGAAGGTCTGCCAAAAGCCCCTTCTTGACGGGCTGGACTTTGACATGTCCATATGCTGAGTTGAGCCCGCACAGTCCATGGCATGATAATGAAAATTTTGCGTCCTTCCGTGGAGATTTCACACGGAATCACGATCGCCAAGGGAAGAAATACTTCACCCCCGAAGCCTCTCATTCACAAAGAACTACAAGTCGTTCGTCCGTGCAATCCTGTCAGCAGAACTGCATCTTTTTTGCGTCGCTCTAAATGATGCATTATCACAGAAGTGCTGTTTGTCACGAACGCCTTTGAAACAGCATGTCGTCTACTCGCCATACGCTCCAGGCAACTCTACGAAAACCCGAGGGAGAATCCGGCAAACACAACAGTCTTCTTTTGAGGTCGATAATCTCCTCCGCAGAGGGCTCATCGCCCATCCTGTACAGCTCCATTGCGCTAATCAAATCTTTTGACAAAATAACATAACGTTGAGACCAGCGTGCAATATTTTGGCCGAGCCGTTTGCCGTAATTTGATGGCAGAAGGGCAAAGACCGATTTGTACCATGCATTATTAGCCACATGGCTTCCTAAAAGTTTCGCAACTGAGTGCAGCGCCTGGAAGACTAAGAAACGACGTCCCAAAATTTCAACTGCAGCAGACGGGCTCAAATGTTCGACAGATAATGTTATGAGACGTGCTGCTTGCCGCAACATGGTTGCCTCGCACTTCAAGAGTTCGACCACCTCTACTTTGTTGAGAATAGGCTTCATTAGAAAGCTTCGGACGATCTTGAGGGAGTGAGCAAGAAGCGGGCATCTTCCTCGTAGGTTTAGCGCCCTCAAATCTGGCAAATCATCGGCTGCTCCTGGCTCCAACAAAGGAAGGCGGACAAAAGGATGTTCATTGCGTGGACTGACACCTAGGGGTATCTCGCCATGCACCCTGCTTCCCCTTGATGATGAAGACGAAGCCTCCTCTTCTACGGATTGCAAGTAACTTCTCGGTTTAGCTGTCGTGGGGTCGCTACATGACTGACGAAGGGGTGGGTGAGCTGCTCCGCCCGTAGCTGTGCCATTCCTTGTAGACATCTGACAGCAGTTCTCACTGTGTCGCCTCTGTGGTTTAGAGCCCTGTCCCGTTGGACGCTGCGCTAGCAGTGGTAAGCTGTTTTCCGACTGACTCTGCGGGACTGTATGTGAACTTCCCAAAGTCTCTGGGGGCATGGACAGAATATTCATATGATGTTGATATAAACATA
Source organism: Eimeria necatrix (assembly GCF_000499385.1). Lineage (NCBI taxonomy): Eukaryota > Apicomplexa > Conoidasida > Eucoccidiorida > Eimeriidae > Eimeria > Eimeria necatrix. The sequence goes on from NW_013652206.1 coordinate 4,207, forward strand.
AGTCTTGGCCAGGACTGCCAGAATCCACATCATCATCACTAGAAAAAGCCTCGTCACTTCCTTGCACATGCCCGTTTATGATGGGAAACCCGTGTGTCTGGAAAATCCCATAGGCGTTCAACCCAGATGTGGGAGCTTCGTGAGGAGGCGCCGCAGTTAGTGACTCGAAGACCATTTCCACAATTGCAGGTGATGCTCGCCCTCCTCCGAAAAGGGGTTCAATGGGCTTCCATTCCCCCATTTCAAGGCAAAGCGCCGCCAGCTCGTCCGCATCAAGTTCAGCCCCTGCGGGGCCAACCATACTCGCAAGTCTTCGCAGTGCCACGCCACTTCCCGTCGCATTCTGACCAATACGGCTGCACAGTGATACAACAACCAACAGCCCTAGTACATAGGCGAGAAACAGCCAAGTTGAAGAATGCGAGACTCTACTGCGTTTCCGGTGAGACCCGCTGCACGGTGCGGGCACAGCAGTGTCACTAAGCACTTCCGTAGAGGAAGAGTTGCTCACATGCGTATCAGTCAAATCTACTTGATGTATGACAGGATCCAGTAAATCTGCCTGCCGAATTCTGCTCGCGTGGGTTTCGTGCTCTGCCGCGAGGTCCATCATCAGCTCCTTGCACGGAAGACCTCCTGTTTCATATACCGGAAGCCTCTCCTGTGCGCTGAAAGTAGTATTCACTCAACTGAAAAAAGCCAAATCACACTCTGCATTAACGCCGTCCAGTTCTTCTTCAATGCGCTCACGGATCAACGCACGGTTCTGCCCCAGTGTCGTTCTCAAGGGGGAATTCCTCCAAAGGCGCCGCAGCAGCGTCGCACCTCTTCATCCGCAGAGCAACAATATCAAAACATTACCCTATAATAAACAACTTTACTCAAAAAAGGGGCTTTTTACATCGCGGTGCAATGACAGCGTCTCGACGCTTCGAGGAGCACACTGTTCAGGGCTTTGCTGGCTTTGGAATGCCAGTATTGTTGCCCCTCCACCCTACAGTGAATATCTTAAGATCATGAATCTACACAAGGTTGCCTTCTCTATTTCTCCTATGTTGTGAGTTCTGTCTGCCGGTGAATTTAGCGGGTGCAGTGCCCCTGTAAATGACTGCTATTTGCTGCTCACGCCTACTCACGCAGCCCACCAGGGGTCGATACGATTGCTTAAAACCTGTGACGCTATGCATGACTGACTGTTGTGTCTCCATTTTGCTATGATAAAGCTGCACATATACAGGGCTAATAGCGTGAAGTGCTGAAAAGGCTCAAATTGTGCTGGCAAGTTTGTGCAGGGGAGGTAACCGCAGAAGAAAGTGGACGGATGCGTTCCATCGCTATCTTTCTCAGCCAAGGCATCACCCCAAGCTGAATTCTTGGCCCAAACTCGAACTAGCATTTATTTTAATTTTTACTACGTTTGTCGTGGCTCCACTTTTGTCTTCCAAACATCGCAACACGAGCTGCCAATCGAAGGAACGTGTTCTGATTGGCAAATTTCATTCGACCGGAGCAGCCGTAGGTTGGAAAGAAGTAGGAATATCCTCCTTGTCGTTGCATTTTCATCAGATTGAATTTAGTGGTGTTTAGCAGTGAACTGGACGCTCGGAACAGCAACGAGCAGCGGGTCCTACCTTGGCGAACGCAATGCAGGGGCTGAAAGAGCATGTCTCCCGTGTGAGATCAACAGAAATCTCAGAGAGACGGACGCAGAGGACTCCTGCAGAGAAAACGGGCTAACGTAAAGGGCGTTATGGGCTGTACTGCGCCCTCACACTTCATTGTGGGGAGGGGAGCATCAAGCCACAGAGTGCAAGCGTTCGGTTGCTGAGTCCTCTTCGCCAAAGTATCTGTAGACGCTGTCATCTTCTGATTATTTTTGTGGGTTTTCGGCATCGCCAGACGCTAGACAACTTTGCTGGCTTGGGTACTACTGCGCCGCTGGTTCCACCACGTCGACTGTGCTGCGTCCATACGACTCACTGCTTTGTCACTCTGCCATTCAAAATGTTCGTTTACGTCTGCATGTAGTAGAATGTTTTCGAGAAAGCACATATGCGCCGACTGGGTGGCGCTTTTCGCTCTCTCTGAGCAGTATTTGGGTCGCCAGTTTAGAGTTTAGGCAAGAAAGACCCGGTCCGAAAAGTAAGCAGGCACAAGCACATCCGTTCAGCTATTGAGAAATCGCCATGCCGCTGCCTGAAGCAGGATTTTGTTGTTCTTCGCGAGTCAGTAGAGCCTCCCACGTGCATCCTGGTGCTCCTACCGAACTGTGCGAAGTACTTACCGTTGACGGAACCCTCTACACCAGCCTCTGCACATTAATTATCTTGGCATTGTTTTTGATTTGGTATTCTTTCTTGCTAATAACCTGTGCGGTGCTAAGAAACGAAACTAGTGTAGAGAGACACGGCTACCTCAAACGCCGGTAGTGAGATTCCAAGCAATAAATGCGGCCGTGAGTTCTAAGCAGAGCACTTGCAGTTACAAGACTCAAGTGGTATTCTTTCTTGCTAATAACCTGTGCGGTGCTAAGAAACGAAACTAGTGTAGAGAGATACGGCTACCTCAAACGTTGGTAGTGAGAGTCCAAGCAATAAATGCGGTCTGAAGCCGACTTTCCTGCGATTTTCCAAAGATGGAGAGGGCGCCGAGTGCGTGATGGCTCACAGAGTTTAAAAGCAATGCGCTACGCTTGTATATCCAATCGCAATATACAAATATGCACAAAACATCCCTCTGTTTGTCTGCCTGCATTCCCCAGGGCCTTTCTAGTACACAGTGAAGCCAAGTGGAGCACAGCATGCTTGCACCAACGATGTACCAATATTACGACGCCAGAAACACAAAAAAACCATCTCTCTGCAGTGGGAATCATTGCATGAATTTCCGGTCTTGCTTCTTCTGCTCGCACTTGCAAGCGCGGTAGCGGATGAACCATTGACTGCTTTAATAATTAGAGCTTAAGTAGGGAAAATCTCCCCGGGTCGTCTCTTCTCCACAAATACAGCAGTAAAAATCTAAAACGCAGAGAGCTAATAA
>NW_013652207.1:0-7816 GCF_000499385.1 Eimeria necatrix
TCAGCATGGCATTGCGAGAACGCTCGACGAATACAGTCACGAGCTCGTGCTTGCCATATTCCCGAAAAACGTAGCCTCCAGCTGGAGCTTGCACTGCCACGACTAAACTTGTGCGAAGTTTCAACCATTAAAACGGCTTTCTGGAAACAGCGTGCTGCCAGAAAACGTCCGCCGTGGCTTGTCATCAAAGGCGCCTGCGTAGGCATTTTCCCAACAATTAGAGAAAGTGCACAGTGTGCCCACGGATTAACAATATCAAGAAATGCTCTGCGTGACTGTCTTGATGGTAAACAATAGACTCCGGTGCTGTGTTACTTCAACGTTCGCTCATGTTTTCTTTCTTCTTGGACTTACCTTCTAAACAATAATAACAGAAGATTTCAGTCTCTCAAAATCGTTTCTTCATGAAAGGGGATACCCAGTTTGCTTGCGATATATTGTTTTTTCTCCAGAGCATGCGAAGCTCCACACTTATGAAGGCCCGATGATGCCCGATTCCTAGGAAGCCCTTCAATTAATCGCTCGACGCAGTAAACGCACGCAATAGAGTAACTTAGCTGGGATCTAGTTATACAATTCGTGCCGACCAACGTCCGCGAGAACATGAACCTTTAATGAATATGCTAACTCCCAGAGTGATTCTTGCCAGCTATATGACGGGCGCCCTTACAGAAAAGCAGGTCCAGCGCCCGCCATGAATGAAAAGTCCTTAGCAGCTTTCTCATATCCACTTTTGCTGTAGATGCACGAGACACACAACCTGAAGCAGAGAAGCATCGCCAGGTTAGCAGTGAACATTTTGGCAACACGGCATAGCTATTATGATGTGTTATTTTCTGCATAATAATGTGCAGCTGCAGTCAAACCAACAGAATGAAGCTCTCTGAACTGAATCGAGAAACAGCTGCAAAGCCATGCCGTGAATTAGAAGGCGTCCACCGCTTGCCGGTACATTGCGTGCGCGTCCAACCCAAGAAAAAGCTTTTTTGATGCGACGAACAGAGTGTATTACAAAAGAGGCACACCGGCAACAAGGTGCGTCGTGCAAAAGGGCTGTGTTTGTTTGCAACTAAGCAGAAAATAAAACAGACGGCCACTAGCAAAATCAAATATGTTCTCGCCAAAACGTGTAAGTCGCACGGCCTGAAAAGAGGTGTTCGGCAAGCCAATTTGCAATTCGTGTACCTTCACTCCGCAGCAAAACTCATCTTCAGGCCTACGCTCGCGGGGAGCTGACATTCACATCCTCACGTGACGCTTCTTTTACCTTACAAGGCAACTGGAGAATCACAATGCTCCAGTGGTGAACAAGGTACACTGGAGCGTACATTCTGCATATAAATGGAAGCCAAGAACAAACTGCTCAAGGCATTCATGGTATCAGAAACGCCTACACAGCATGGCATTGCGAGAACGCTCGATGAAGACAGTCACGAGCTCGTGCTTGCCATATTCCCGAAAAACGCAGCTTCCAGCTGGAGCTTGCACTGCCACGACTAAACTTGTGCGAAGTTTAAACCATTAAAACGGCTTTCTGGAAACAACGTGTTGCCAGAAAGCGTCCGCCGTGGCTTGTCATCAAAGGCGCCTGCGTGTGCATTTTCCCAAAAATTAGAAAAAGTGCACAGTGTGCTCACGGACAATCTCAAGAAATGCCCTGCGTGACTGTCTTGATGGTAAACAATAGACTGCGGTGCTGTGTTACTTCAACGTTCGCTTATTTTTTTATTTTGGGCTTACCTTCTAAACAATAATAACAGATGATTTCAGTATCTCAAAATCGTTGCTTCATAGAAGGGGAAATCCAGTTTGCTTGCGATAAATTGTTTGTTCTCCAGAGCATGCGAAGCTCCACACTTATGAAGGCCCGATGACGCGCTCAAAATCGTTGCTTCATAGAAGGGGAAATCCAGTTTGCTTGCGGTAAATTGTTTGTTCTCCAGAGCATGCGAAGCTCCACACTTATGAAGGCCCGATGACGCGCGATTCCTAGGAGGCCCTCCAATTAATCGTTCGATGCAGTAAACGCACGCAATAGGGTAACATAGCTGGGATCTAATTATACAATTCGTGCCGACAAACGTTCGCGAGAACATGAACCTTCATGAATACGCTAACTCCCAGAGTGATTCTTGCCAGCTATATGATAGGCGCCCTCACAGAAAAGCAGGTGCAGCACCCGCCATGATGCCAGATTTGCTATCGTTGGGCGAAACACACAATCTGAAGCAACGTTGCATCCCCTGGTCAGCCGTGACTGTTTTGGTATCCTGGCAGAGCCGTCGCGATGGGTTTTTATCTTTTGCACAGTTATGTATCGCCCCAGTCAAGCAAATAGACCGAAGCTGAATATAAAGCATGGAGAAACTGGGGCTAAATCACGCCGTAAGTCAGAAGGCGTCCACCGCTTGCCGGTACATTGCGTGCGCGTTCAACGCTAGACAAAACTTTCTTGATGGAGCGAACAGAATGCCTCACAAAGTAGACAGACACACAGCAAAGCGGCTCCTGAAAAATTGACATTGCGCTTGAGTGCATGCAAGCAGCACCTTCCGAGATAACGGCTATCAACTAACATTCGTGCAGCATTGTTGAGTCAACGCCATACTGCCTGATTGTAAACATGCATGCAGTGAAGGTGCGGTTTTCCCCACCAAAAATTGTAGAGCTGCTTGTGCGAGAAAATACGCGGGGCAGTTCACAGCTAATTATCGTATTTCGGTGAACTAGGGAGCCCAATCATGTGCGTTTTCCTTTGCTTCGATAGCTTTTGCATGCTGCGTACATCCTTTCACACCAAAGCGACCAGCAAGCGCATATCATTCATGCTGTTCATTGTATGGGAATCAGCCACGCACTTTGGAATTGAAAACGCGCACTAACATGACAGTTATGTGCTAGTGCTTGCCTTATTGCCGAAAAACGCAGCTTCCAGCTGGAGCTTGCACTGCCATGACTAAACTTGTGCGAAGTTTCAACCATTAAAACGGCTTTCTGGAAAAAATGTGCTGGCAGAAAGAGTCCGCCGTGGCTTGTCATCAAAGGCGCCCGCGTGTACATTTTCCCAACAATTAGAGGAAGTGCGCAGTGTGCTCACGGATAAACAATCTTAAGAAATGCGCTGCGTGACTGTCTTTATGGTAATCGGTAGACTGCGTTGCTGCGTTCCTCCAACATTCGCTCATGTCTTCCCTTTTCTTGATCTTACCGTCTAGAGAATAGCAAAAGCCGCCTTCAGTCTCCCAGTACTGTTTCTTCATAGAGAAGAAAAGGCAGTTTGCTTGCGAGAATTCTTCTCTTCTCCAGAGCCTGCGAAGTACCACACTTATGAAAGCCCGATAACGCGCGATTCCTATAAAGTCCCGCTCTCATTCGCTCGATGCGATTGATTCGCGCAAAGAGTGTAACTTAGGCAGGATGCAGTTACACAATTTGTGCCAACAACCCTTCGCCAGCCCTTTGGCCTCCAACGAATACGTTAATGCACAGAGTGATCCTTGCCGGCTATTTGACATGAAACCATCTAGATAAGCAGGTCGACCTCTCACCATGCGTGAAGCTTTCTTCACTGTCCACTTGATGTGCGTGGTGGGAAGCACTCACATACTGTTGCAAGACAGCCCACGAAGCGTATGTATTTTTCAGTAATTGACACGTTACCATATCTTCCTGTAAAAACGGCGCCCCGGTATTTTCACAACAATGTGATGCTCCAATTAGAGGAACAGACCTAAGCCACCTGGACTGAATGGAGCAAAAGCAGGAACGTTAAACCTTTCAATAAACAGCAAGCATCGCTGGCGCGCCGCCCATGTGTCTAGCCCGGTGCAAAAGGCAAAACATCTCGACGCCTCGGACAGAATATCGTACAAAATAATCAAGCGGACAGCACAGCGGTATTTTGCAAGAAAGAGTATCCTCTTTTAGTGCAGATATGCGGTGAGTAGAGAATAGACGTTTATCGACTGCCATTGATGCGTCGATATTGGCTGTATGTCTCACGCCCTGATCAATTTCAATGCAGGTAATTTGAAGCTCTAGTTCTTCTTGCTTCGAGGCCCCCATGTTTTGCCTCTCGTCAGAAATGGTGGCGCAGCGGCTGTGAAATAGAAAAAAACGAACGGTAGCTCTATGCAGCTCTCTGCTGACCGGAAGAGTGCATCCATGTACTTTAGTGTTTACCATGATATTCTTTGCGCGCGACATACATCCTTCGATCAGACGGATCCGCCGTGCGCAAGTCGCACTTCATATTTATTGCACAAAACTGTGTCAGAGCTCTTGAGATATGCAAAGCGCGAAGACGGCCATGCGCTCATACTTGCGTTGAAGTCATCAAACGCAGCTGCCAACTGAAGGTTGCACTGTCAAGGCTTAACTGTCAACAGTCAAGGCTTAACTTCTGCAGCGCTTCAAACTATAAAACAAGGTATTTTGGAGACAGATGCTGACAGAATTGGTTCAAGGAAATGTTGTAACCCCACGTCAGGATAGGGGTGTGTCACCTACGATGCCAGCGTGCCCATTTGCATGGAAACTCAAGCTAAATGCAACTCACGCAAGATGATGGAATGGCCACGAGCAAGCGAGACTTTGTTTGTACTTTCTCGTTGTGCGCTTCCACTAATCCTTACCAACTGTTTGTGCACGAAAATACCTGGTTTGCCAATTGAGACTTTGCTGCGACCCTTGGCGCCTTTGTTCTTAATCTTGCTTGTGATGATGTTCACACCATCAATGCTGAGAAGTTATACGGTGGTAAAAAGCTGACGGGGGAAAAACAAAAAACCACGGGAGCGTCGGAAACATAAATTGCAGAGGAAAAGTAGGGCTCGAGCAGTGAGTCTGACATATGGGAAATGCGGCTGGAACAAGATCAGTAGCCAGACTAAAAGACAAATCGCAGGCCCAATTTACCTCCGACATTGTGCTGCCCAATAAAAGACTAAACGTGTGGGCAAGCATCAGCTCCAAAATCCTGCTGCCAAGAGACACATGGCTACCGAGAATACCCATCAAATGCCGAAGTGCATTGCGAGTACGCAACCAGGTGTTTGGGAAGCTCACAATCTAGCTCAAGTAGCCGTGCCACTTAGTATTCTCCGGGCATTGCGGCTGGCCGCACAAACATCAAATTCCAGAGACACAGCAAAGTCAAATGGTCAACACCAACGTCTGCAGTTGCATCGGGGGATTTGTAAACAGAGGGTCTGAACGAGTGAAGGAAGTGTTTTAATATGTAACCATATCTAAAGTGTGTAAATTAGCGGACGACATAAGGAAAAAATGAGATGATATGATGCAGCAAAACGAATCAAGGTGCCTGGCGTTTCAGTGCCTTTTGCAGTTGCTAACTATTGGTCGTCGCTTAAGCGCACAGCCTTCATGTTAAGAATTGTCCTACAGTGTGCGACTTTTTTCACAAGGGCTTCCTTCACCTATTGTCACGCGTCATCATTCTGAAAAGTGCACGCACCTCTGAAATATAAATCCAACACATTGCTGATACACGCCAGGTTATCATGAAACTTTAAGAGATGTACACGTACCTTCTGTGGATATGGCTGCCTTCCAAAGCTCGACGTGACGTTAGTTGCCTTGATGTCTTGCTTCGTGGGCTTCAAATACGTTTCTACCGCAACAATGAAATACAATTATCGATGCCAGCATTAAGCAACTAAGGTTTGACGAAAACTGCAATGACTGAAGTACAATGGCTGCAACATAACTCGCCTGTGGAATAAAGGCCCGGAAGTGCGCGTATACTTTAAAGAGTCCCCCACTCATATTTTTTGTATGATTCCCATTTTTGCACACAGTTACTCGAATTAAATCGCGTTGCTATTGCAATTTTGTTTGCAAAGCTCAAATGCCCAGGGTGAGAAATGTTCTTGCCTCTCCCTGAATTAGTTAAGGTAATCTTCTTCGTATGACGTTTATGTTTCAGCCTTACGCTAATAGAAATATCAGTAGACAGAATTCATCTGTGTGCGTGATTTACGTTTTCCCCCGTGAGAATTCGCTTCGAATCAACCGGCGGCGAAAAGGAGGAGTGTCAGTGAGGCATATATAGTGCGGCGTCTGCTTTTGCTAAAACGAACGTTCTGAGCAAGACCCCTCTCAGAACTCGCATTGCCTTGCATTCCACTTCTTGTTTCCTTCTGATGAATTAAAGTGTATGTTCAAGCCTGTTTTGCATTAACTGTGGTATGAAACGTCTCTGCGCACAGCACTCAAGCAGAAGATGCTCTGGGCACATGCAATCGATTGGCTGTCCACATCTATTCCTACAAGAACGCCCAGCACTTTCATCCCTTTCATAAAAATTCTTCCTTAGCAAAAGTCTTATGTACAAGGGCAGCAGCGAGAAATGCGCATAACCAGTTTCTCATGGCAACATTTGCTTCGCACATGGAAGACTCCACTGCTGGAAACTGTCCAAGGCCGGCTACTAAATTCACGAGGAAATCGCTGAATCGCGTATGTTATTGAACGTACATACTTAGATGCAAGAAAGCAGCAGCAACACGCAAGCTGAAGTGGCGCGAAGGGACGATACAACAGCTACATATCACACAAACGATTTCACTGCAACATTCGACGGTTGCAGCACCCTTGAATTCAAGTCAGCTGAGCCGCACATTGCCAGCCTCTAGATACACATGAGAGGAATCAACGCAGCCGGTCCAAAACTGTTCCAGTTGGCGACCTATTTGAGGCACACAACAACCACACTGCCGTACAAAAGACGTGCAAAAAGACATTCCAACAAAAGAGAATTAACACGCACGCTGAGCTCCACGAATGGATGCTTAGGCACTAGCTGCACTGCAAAATGCACTGGAATGATTCAGACGTCCAATACAAAAATTGCACAGTGATGCCGTGGCTAGTAAACGTTTGACGTCCTGCGCTACCATAAAAGTACTCTTATTTCACACGTACAGGCTTAACAGCGTTGACAACGAAACGGGCCTTAACAGCGTTGACAACGAAACGGGCCTGGTTCATGTTGTTCTCGCTTTTAGTTGCTGTTCCAAAAGCCCGACAAAGCTCAGCAATTTTTTGAATGGTAAAGACCCTGAGCAATATCTCTCCAGAGACTGTCATTATTGTTGGCTTGGCCACGAAAATCTCTACCAAAAATTCTCCTGATGATAGACCAAACCAAGACGCAGTGACACCATCCACGCCGGAAACGTTAAAGTCGACGCCTGTCGACATGACCGCAGAAAAACGCCTCTCTACTGCTGCAAATTCTCGTGACCTGCGTGCGAGTACCCATGTTCGGCGTCCACTGATCTTCTAGCAGACACCACAACTTTTCAGTCAGCGCGACAAGCACAATAACGCACTGGTCGGCATTTGACCGACTGCCACGCACCCCCTGAAGTTGTCGCAGCCGTGCTCCGTGCTCAACTTCATGATTCCAGTAAAGTTATTTGCAGCATTTCTGCCTCCGAGCCTGGCGACGTCTTGCAACTGCGCGGCTGTCCAGCGCATCGCATTTTCAACCATAGTGGTTCTTTGACTGTAGAGCACAGTGTTTCTCTCGCTAACTAATTCGCTGCCATGCACCACCGCTCCCATGCTAAAGATCATTATTGGCTCCAGATGAAGTTGACGCCTGCTTACGACTTGTTTAATGAGCAGTTAGATCTGAATTAGGCGCATTGGCATTTACAGAGAACAGTTTCCAAGGGAAGTACATCTGCAGCAGTCCCCAAAGTATATTTTGCTACTCGCCTAGAGCAAGAATGTAGTATTGCGCTTTCTTGAAGAGACACTTAGAATTGACGACTGTACGGATCAAAGC
>NW_013652208.1:0-7563 GCF_000499385.1 Eimeria necatrix
GGAAGCCATCCGCTAATGCCTCTAATATCGCCATAGATGGCAACTCTGCCAGAGCAACCATCGCCATAGATGACAACTCTGACAGAGCAACCAGTTCACGACCAGAAAGCATGAAGAGACATTCTCATGTGATATTGTTCAAAAGTGCTATCACATGTATAACCTACCTCGGACCTTGCCTATAAGTCTACGAGTGGGGTGCAAACACTGTGAGGCCAGTAGTATCTCATTATCAACGGCGTCTACGCTCAATCACACAGCAAGGCAAGCCACTACTAGAGGCATGCTCATGAGGAAGCGATGTATGCGTGTCTTGTGTTATTGATTCTTACTAGCTACCCGTGAATTTCATCAGTCTCGAAGACGCTTCCTCAGTCTGCAGCCGAGGTGTTTCGGGCATGGCTCCCAGTTAAGGCTAACCTTCTGAGAAGGGCACTTTTTGTTGCTTTGGGGTGCACCAGACGGGAGTTGCGCCTTGGATAACTCATATAAACGTTTCCGTGTTCATGGAGGTAATGGAATCCTTTTTCGACTTCATGGTTTTCTATTCATCCAAGATCTAAGGAAGTTGAGCAAAAAACTGTCCAGAATCAAACGCAAGATAAAGCAATATCCTTAACGAGTGTATGGGGCAACTCTCTAGAAGTACATTTATGTATACCCTCAAGCGCTAAACTGCACCTCCGCGTATCATCGGAGCTCACATGCTAGCTCGCAGAACGCGGGTTGGGTCTACCCATTTGGCGTATGTCCTGAGGCTTTACAAACTTTACAGCATGTTTACCTAGAGGCGGATGCGCTCGCGTGCAGATGAGCCGTCAAGAGCCGAAGCTGCACCAATAGACGTTGCAGTCTGTGAGCATAAATGTACGCCTTTCTACTGCTGTGCTCCAGAAATGTTGAATTTGTATAGTACAAGCCGCTCCATGCAGAGCAATATCGTGGACAAAGTGCCTAATAACACACTCAAACACCACGGGAAAAAGCTGGTGCGCTTCACTTCGCAACTGCACGTCAGCACGCTTACGGAAGTACGCCACTTGGTGGCACACAAATCATAATATGCAATTTCTGTAAGTTGCAAACTGATATATCTATGATTTTCGCCAGGCATCGAGAGAAAGGTAGAGAGAACGCATCGTTCAGCTCAGCTCCGCTGTTTGCTTTAGCCTAAATTTGCAATTACCCGGTTGCTAGTTTGCGCGATTCTAAAAAGCATCGAGAAGCGTCTTAAACAATTTCGTTTCCTGAAACAAAGTTAACAGAAGCATAAGAGCAAACTCCGCATATCGGAGAAAAAAGCGAGAGCGTTCATATAGACATATTGCGTTCTTTGTTTTCTCGTGTGCAACGAAGATAATGAGTGTATTGATGCACAAATCGCCTTACTACTTCCCAACAGAACTGCAATCGAATATGTATTGCTACGCAGAGTGTTGCATTTGCAGACATTCTACGATTCGAGCATCACACCTTCCGAGGTACTACAAAAGTGTTGAACCCAGCAATGACAACTAAAAGAATAGCTTGGGGTCAAACACAAGAATACATTCTATTGAATTCCTTTGTGAGCTAATCCGCGCTCAAAGTGCTGCAAAAACAACATATCGGCATTTCTATCGGTGTGGCCATCCAAAACCTTTTCTTTTCTTTTCTATCCTAATTTGCCTGAACCACCCCGAGCCTCCTTTTTAGCGGCATCAGGCTGACGTTCATTAGGACGCGCTTGCTCCGAATAGTCCAGTCCGTGTAGGGACACAGATAACAGCTGACAAATAATGTTGTCTTTTCAGCGCTAAAATTATTGCATATCTGACCAACGAACTTTCTGGTTTAAAAACGCGGACAGGATTGCATGGAGCAAAGGTGTAATTCAAAGAATGCTATTCCAAGCGCTGACAGTCATTGCAAACGCGCTATGATAGCTTTCTTTCTATCCCAGCTGTGATGGCCCTAGCAATCAAAAGTTCTTTTGCATCATAATATCGATTGACCTTGGACTATCGTGCTGTACGTCAGGGCCATCGTATATTGCCAAGTGGCAGTATGCACATATCGAAGCCACTGTTATCATGTAATCAGGAAACACGTAGAAACATCCTATGACCAAAAAAAACAAGAGCTCTTATGCGCTACATGAACATCAGGAAAAACGAAGCGCACGAACTCATTTAAATTGCTCGGCAATAAAAATGATTTGTTTTTTATGCGGCTTTCTCGAAGGCCTTTGTGTTCCTCGCGATGCATACTTGTGTATAGTACGTATCTTGCGCATCCTTCTTAAAGGGTTTCGTACCCTTTGTTGGTACAATTTGTTTTTTAGCTGTATCGTGTAGGTGTTTTCATCATCATTCGCAAATCCGAATAATCTATTATCAGATTTTGAAGCTGCAGGGCGACCTTTCTAAAAATGAGTTGCCCATTAATTGCAGAAAGTATGTGAAGCCAAACTGCAGCTAGAAGATCCCTCAATGCGCACCGAGTAAATGTCTAAGGACTTCTGCGCGAAGATACGCATACTAGTTGGACCTACAGACTGTTTGTACTCAACGTTACACTGAAACAAACCTGCTAGATTCCCGCCTAAAAATAAAAAAGTTTCCGATTCTTTTCAGATTACAGAAAGGATTATTTGAATTATGAAATGCGGCGTCAGCGTAGCGAAAGCATGATTTTGCTTGCTTTGTGTTTTGAATTATTGTTCCACGATACGCACTTTCTAGCGAGAAATCTAATTCGCAGCTTTGTGCATGACCAAACTGTGATGCGTGAGTGTGATCAGTCATGAGGCTGAAAAATCATATGAATCAAAACATTAACATTTGCACAAACAGATGAAGTCTGCAACGGTTCTGCCGTGGGACAAGTACGCGGCAAATAACTTCAGTTGACCCTTGATACAAGCAAACATTTGTTTTCTTTAAGTGACAGAAAAACATTGAAGATTTGGGGCGTAGGGTCTAATACGTGCGGCGATATCTTTTCAGCCAGATGGCGCATTTTTGTTTGCCTTGACCTTCCGATATCAGTGTATACCATCTTTTTTGTTTCTTTTAAGGGATCGGCTACTCTACCCTTGCCAGGTTTTGTTCATCTTTTCTGCGACACACAATCTGAGCAAGAAACGCAGTATCATCTACAGTTGCCACGGTTGTCAGGTAGGAACAGGAAACGAATATCCGTCATATGAAGGAGTAGATACACCATCTGCAGAGAATCTGCATGCATCTACTTTTCCTGACTACACAAAATTTCACCGAAACCGAAAAGCACTGTAATCGTCTACTCTTAATGCACATTCCAGTACGGAGAGACGAAATGATCATTGAAACAAGATATTTAGATCAAGTGAGTGCTGCTTGTAAGGGAGATCACATTATCTGTGATACGTACTGCGGGCGACAAACAATTTACTTCGTAAATCAAAGCTTCAGGAGCAAAACGCGCACAGTCTAGACTTGTCCAAAGGCGGTTGACATTAACCGGTCACCCGAGAGACTAGGCCGCAGGTGTTCGAAGCTGACACAATTTTCTCTTTTTCCTGATATTCCGCGTATAGACTCTCAGAATCTGTCTTTGCTTCAAGCTTTCCCTGCGCACAGTAAAAGGGGATCGCACATTTATTGAAGAGACTGCTCATGATCTCGGAAACAGAAGAACATGCAGAATAGCAAATGCAAATACAAATGCATAAGCAAGGTTGCAGGAGCTTAAAAGGCTCTTAGGTAAACGAAACGCACAGCCTGCGCATGTTCAAGAGCAACAGCTCCATTCTTTCTATATGTAGTGCACAGACCAATAGCAAATGCCAGCTTCACGAATGCTCACGGCTTGTCGAGGCATTGGTTGCTACTCCCGATAACTCAACTTGTTTTTTGCCACTAGGCACTGCGGCAAATACTTCAGAAATCAAAGAAAGAGTCGTACGTTCTGTACGTTCCGTTACCGCTCTGACGGCTAATCTCTTGTGTGTTTCTAAAGGCTGTAGGAGGGTCAGAGCGTTTTTCTTTAGTACACTGAGAGTACCAAGGTGCGTGCTTGAAAAAGCAATCCGCCTGTTTGATTTCGCACAAATAATTGTTGTCTTCGGTTTGTTTTTGTTGGATATCAGCTGCGTGGACAAATAACTAAGCGATCAACGTTTTCTGAGCTGTGTTTCCTCGTCCTACTCTGCAGTCGCCTCTTTAAAGATAACGTTACAATAAGGAACCGCATGGGAGCCAAACTAACCATGTGTTATTGATATTTTCGGCGAATCGCGGCAAATTGTGCACCAAAACGACTCCCAACACAGAGGTAAATAGGCCTTTCGGGGAGCTTTCCAAAATTTGTGCCTGTAGAAATCTCTTGTGCTGCTTGAGACTCACAAGCTGACAGTTTATCGTGATGCATTTGAAATATTGCTTTTCCCGCATACAATGAAGTTGATTTCAATTTGCAGCAAGCATATCTTTATGCTCGGGACATATCTAGGCCCGGACCCGAAGGTGCGCTAGCGGTTACCCCAGTTTGTATTGGGGCCTGTCTTCAACAGAAAACAACCAGTGCGAACAAGGAAATCCGGTCCATCCTGCGCCTCAAATCTTGATATTTAACATGCTCATGGGTGTTGAGATACCCCGCAAGCGTAGAGGAAGGCCAGGGCTTAAACGCTTTGTTGCTAGGCATCACTTCATAGACTTTCAGTTATAGGAAGTATTGCTGCGAGTATATGTTGCAAAAGGTGCTACCTCAAGTCTACTTCGGCACACTCTCTGAGTTTGGAAAATTAATGAGTGACGCCTCTAGAGCAGTTAACAAACAACCTGTGCCACAAATCGGATTTTTGAAATCGGCGCAAATCATATGAAGGAAACTGCGGAGACGGCCTTAACGGTCTCAAAAATAAACAGAATGCCGCCGTGAGCCTGTTACGTTGCACACTGTTAGCAACGCACATATCTTGCGAGACCTGAGGTCTCTAAAGAGGCAAAGCGCCTCACATAAAACTAGCGTTATAAGGTTGTACCAGTCACACATACTAGGAAAAATGTGGCTATTGGTAGACGCAAAGTGCCTTCCACAAAAGCTACGTTATAAAGTTGTGCCAGTCACATTCACTGGGAAAAAGCGTTACTTTTGGCAGTAATTTGGTGTAACGTACATGCTGCGCGGGACCAAAACTTTTGATTTGGTTACAGTCAGCTTCAGGACGAGCACGGCCACATGGGTGCTGGCGGCTACGAGGACATATCGGCATACAAAACATACGTCCTAATGGGCGTGCAAACTCTTCATACGGTAGACGAAATTGATTTCCAGCGCAGCCCAACGATGCTTCGGGTCGCTGAAGCTTACAAAAGCAATACAGCATCGCAACCTTCACACGCACGCTTTGGAGGCATCAAAAAGTCAAGAAATGGCCGATGAAACTGCCTGTACAAAGGACAACAACCCACGAGCTTGAGTTGATGGCATAAGCACACCCTGGTGAAAGCGTTGATGGCAGGATTTCCTGGAGAATTGCTCTTCAGATTTTGCTTTATTCTTATTGATTTGTATTTGACATGCTGCAGATGCAACGGACAAACCACTTCGTGCTTGTTAATTTCAGATTGACAGAATCAATGCTGGCTCTTCCTGTAGGTCCAGGGACATTTCTTACTATAATGCAGTATATTTGCAGCTGAGCGAATGTAAACGTCACTAGGTATGATTGCTAGGAAAATTAGGCGTGTTCAAAATATGGATACGCAAAACGTACAAGCTGGAAGTACTGCATGCGTAGTCACGTAAACAGGTGTGGGGCGTTTGTCTACGATAATAACTTGCTATAGTAAGTTGCCTCCTAGAACAGATAAGGCAGCTTAGTTCAAGATACCTAGTGACTATCAGCAGGATTTTGGAGCATTCATAAATCAGTTTATGCCAATCAGTGTATGTGCCAACATCCCGCTGACTTAGCAGTTTCCTTCCTGGAAGGCGAACTATGTATCTAGCACTGCATATGCAGCACATATATTCACCTTATGAGATACCAGCTTTTCTTCGTGAGAATAGTTATTGCCTGCAACGCATTACAGCGTATAAGCCTCTATGACAGTGTTTAGAATGCAATGATTTTTGTCACTGCTTAGGCAAAAACGTACAAACTTTTTTTATAAACATGTTCGGCTAGTAATTCTTCGAAAGGATTTGGACCGTTGCAGTATAACAACACAACTTAAATTTTTTTGTTGAACGAGAGATTGAAGACGAAGAGAGGTTGGTTTTCTTTTAAAAGTCGGGTGCCACAAGAATTGCAATCACAGCGTTTTAATCAAAACAAACGCAATCCATTGTTTCACAAAAGCTGTGGGAAGACGCATTGAGACTGCCGATATGCGTTTCGTTCCTCTCTAAGGAGTCTGCGAGCGCCCATTCAGTGCGCATTTCCAGGTAGTGAAGAGTAACCTGGAGGGTAAGTGATAGTTTACTCCAAATTCCCCTGATGCGTTCAACGCGTGGGAGAACCCACAAGCTGGCGCAGATTACGCGGCATTTTCCGACTATGTGACTAGAAGTACGCAAATTCTGCGTGTGACAAACCGTTTGTGACAAGCCTGCTGTTGCGCATCCACTTAGGACACCTCACGTACTTCCTGTACGGTGGTAGATAAGTATGTGCTCTATTTAATGTTTTGCTAAGGACAAGCAGCATCACAACAAACATGCTTGACCCAATGAAACATCTGTTAGTCACCCTTCAGAACAGGTTTTTCACCACATTGTTGAAGCGCATTTGCTATACACGATTATGCAAGGCAGAAGAAGCGTGGACCGTTTTCATAGAAAGAAAATCCTGCATTTCGCTTATTCATTAGCAAACAAAAGTAACGCACAAACTACAGTGCCACCTAGAAACACAAAAACTCAGCAGTTGCCCTTTCTATTTACTAAATCCTGCGGACACGTTTGTTGAACTGCAAACAAGCAACCCTTTGAAGCAAAAGGTGTCAACAAGTTCACTGCGCACACCTTCCAATCAATGCGGCTTCCTTGGCTGTGCGTGTATCGTATTGAGGCGTTTTTCTCGCCAGCATATGATGACATTAGTGTCGTCCCCACCTCACAAGACTCTACAAATTAGCATGGTAAACTCAAATAGCAACCAGAAACTGTCAAAAACCTTTCAAATAAAGTACAATAAGGTAAACTCAAATAAGAAGGCTTCACTCGAACGTAAAGCGAAATGCATGCAACAAACATACACTTACCCTCAATATAACTCCTCCTTTAGGAACAAATCATCGATTCCGAGTTCACTTATGTGATCGTTAGCAGAATCCACGAACAACTTCTTTCATGAAAATGGTGGCATCAACCACCATTTTCACAAAGGACGTTGTTTGTGGTACAACTGCGACTAAGCAGGTATCCACTGCTTTCAAAAAATCAAGCCCCACACAGAATAAACTCAAAACTCTCCCGTCAGCCTGTCAAAATTGAGTGCTTCGCGTCGAACTGTGGAGCAACCAGGCTGAAGGAACTTTCAGCCCAAGGTAGATCTCCCGCAACGAACGACGGCTCATCCACCAGCGACTA
>NW_013652209.1:0-7298 GCF_000499385.1 Eimeria necatrix
TTCGTCTAAAACGCTGCATCTTCTCGAAATCCCATGCTCTGCATTTGCCTTAGTTGGCTACAGAGACGGCTGCACGTTCTGCAACACGTCTGCCATTGAATGCGGTGACTTCGCGTTCCTCTCGAGGCACATCAGGGTACCGCTTATCTTGTCCGATAGTTGGTTGGTGGCTCTTATCCCATGTTCCATACTTGATATGCTTTTCTCGTCATAAAGCTTCTAGCGCATCCATTGGTGATCGCGTGAGTACAACAGATGACTCCCAGAACTCTACGAACCTGTAAAATCTGAATCTTTTCCTCGTCGGCAGGCATGCACATCTTGCTTCTTTCACATTTGTGGACTTGTATGATGTCCCATTTCTGTGGTTGTATCAGTTTGACAACTAGAATAATGTGATATTACGTCGCCTAACCAGTATATCAGTCTTTACCATGGAATGCGCATTAACGAATCCCAGAACGAATATTAAGCCGATTTGTAAACCATACATTTACAGTGGAGAGTCCGCTTCACTGGACAGCAACCAGTGCCCGTTTCGCATGCATTTATATCTTTGTTTGTACCTGAGCTAGTCATATTGTCAAGACCACAGCATCGCGTTTGCTCGACATGCGGTTCCTAGGCTTTCCAGCTCACAGTACCATGCCCGCACTGCGGCAAAGACTTGTGCATCACGCCAGCGCTGCAGCGAACAATTTTTGCTCTTGATACGTTACGGGTCCTCTAGGCTACAGGTATCGCCAGGACAGGCTTTGACTATCCGATCGGCTCCAGAAAGTCTATCTCGAAGAAATGCGAATTTAGCCTCCAATGCCACGCACCCAGGTGATGAGACCGAGGAATGCTGAGCGCAAAATTGCACTTTGCGCTACGAATGATGTCAGCACTTTAGGTGCATATCACTGAATGACACCATCGCCAACAAATGTGAGACGCTTTAAAGAGGCAGACACGAGAAGCGTTGTGACGAGCATTTTGTCCTAATACAAACACAGGCGCGATTATGTGCTCCCATTTGTTTCATCTCTTCAGATTGGCAGACTAATTTGGAGGGATGTTGTGGGCTTGGCCAACTTAAGAAGCATCTTGGCATGATCATTGTGCTTTGGCCAGTCAGAAGATTTGCTGCATTTCTCTAGCCTGAAGGAAGCGCAGAAGGGAAGTGTTGCATCACTCTGTTGCACCAAGCCTTAAGTGGGCGTCAAAAGAGGTATAGCCATAGGCGCGGAGAATCGCGAAATACTCAGGATGAAGGACCTTTTATAATATACAGATGGTGCGTTTGCACGCCTTTTTCCTTTTGATCGTTTGCGTGATGATACATTCAAGACAATGACTGAAGGCGTTTTGTTGTATTCCAAAGCGTCGCTTTCGGCAGGCATTTTGAGTGTTTCGTCTAACAAGCTCGGGCTGAATGGTGTATGAAGGCCTGAAACGCTGCATCTTCTTCTCGAAATCCCATGCTCTGCATTTGCCTTAGCTGGCTACTGAGACGGCTGCAAGCGTAGCACAACGTCTGCCGCTAAATACGATGACTTCGCATTCCTCTCGGCACACATCAGGGTGCCTCTTCTCTTGTGTGCTAGTTGGTTGATGGCTTAAACCTCATGTTCCATACTTAATATGCTTTTCCCATCGTAAAGCTTCTAGCGCATCTATTGGAGATTGCTTCAGTACAACAGGAAACTCCCAGAACTCTACGAACCTCGAAAATCTTGATCCTCTCCTCGTGGGCTGGCATGCACATCTTGCTTCTTTCACATGCAGCACGCTTTTATGGACTTGCATGATCGCACATTTCTGTGGTTGTATCGGTTTGACACTCAGAATAATGTGATATTATTTCCCCCAAACAGTCTACTACTCTTTACCATGAAATGCGCATTAGCGAATCCCGAAACGAATACTAAACCGAATACTAAACCGATTTGTAAACCATACATTTACAGTGGAGAGTCGGCTTCACTGGACAGCACCCTGTGCCGGCTTCGCATGCATTTATATCTTTATTTGTACCTGAGCTAGTCATATTGTCACAATGTGTCAAGACCACAGCTTCGCGTTTGCTCGACATGCGGTTCCTAGGCTTTCCAGCTCACAGTGCCATGCCCGCACTGCGGCAAAGACTTGTGCATCACGCCAGCGCTGAGGCGAATAATTTTTGCTCTCGATACGTTACCGCTCCTGTAGGCTACAAGCATCGGCAGGAAAGACGTTGACTATTCGATCGGCTCCAAAAAATCAATCTCGAAGAAATTCGAATTTAGCCGCCAATGCCACGAATTGAGGTGATGAGACCAAGGAATGCTGAGCGCAAAATTGCACTTTGTGCTACGAATGAAGTCAGCACTTTAGGCGTATATCACTGAATGACACCATCGCCAACAAATGTGAGAAGCCTTAAACATGCAGACACGAGATGCGTTGTGACAAGCATTTTGTTCTAATACAAACACAGGCGCGATTATATGCTCTCATAATTTTCATCTCTTCAGATTGGCAGACTAATTTGGAGGGATGTTGTGGGCTTCGCCAACTTTAGAAGCGTCTTGGTATGATCATTGTGCCTTGGTTAGTCAGAAGACTTGCTGCGTTTCTCCAGCCTGAATGATGCGAAGAAGGGGAGTGTTCCATCACTCCGTTGCATCACGCCTTAAGTGGGCGTCGAACGAGGTATTGCCATGCGCGCTGAGAATGGTGAAATACTCAGGATGGAGGACGCCTTCCAAAATATAGGAGGTACGTTTGCACGCATTTTTCCTTGTGAGCGTTTGCGTGAGGATACCTTCAAAACAATGACTGAAGGTGTTTTGCTGTATTCGAAAGCGTCGCTTTGGGCAGGCATTTTGAGTGTTTCGTCGAACAAGCTCCTGATGAATGGTGTATCAAGGTCTAGAAAGCTGTTATCGTCTTCTCGAAATCCCATGCTCTGCATTTGCCTTACCTGGCTACTGAAAAGGGTGCAACTCTAGCAATACATCAGAAGCGTACAGAAGGCTGCACGTTTAGCAATAAGTCTGCCACTTAATACGGTGACTTTGCATTCCCCTCGGGACACATCAGGGGTCTGCTTGTGTTGTGTGATAGTTGTATCGTAAATCTTATGTTCTATACTTGATATGCATTCCCCATCACACAGCTTCTAGCATCTCGGTGGATGACCGCTTCAGTACACCGGGAAAATGTCAAGACTTTACGAACCACGAAAATGTCAATCCTTTCCTCATCGGCAGGCATGCACATCTGGCTTCTGTCACACGCGGCGTGCTTTCATGGACTTGCATGATGGCCCATTTCTGTGGTTGTATCGGTCTGACACATAGAATAATGTGATCCTACTTCCCCCAACCAGTCTACCACTCTTCACCATGAAATGCGCATTAGCGAATCTCGAAACGAACATTAAGCCGATTTGTAAACCATACATTTACAATGGAGAGTCGGCTTCACTGGACAGCACCCAGTGCCGGCTTCGCATGCGCCTATATCTTTATTTGTACCTGAGCTAGCCGTATTGTCACAAAATGTCAAGACCACAGCTTCGCGTTTGCTCGACATGCGGTTCCTAGGATTTCCAGCTCACAGTACCATGCACGCACTGCGGCAAAGACTTGTGCATCACGCCAGCGCTGCGGCGAATAATTTTTGCTCTCGATACGTTACCGCGCCTGTAGGCTACAAGCATCGGCAGGAAAGACGTTGACTATCCGATCGGCTCCAAAAAATCTATCTCGAAGAAATTCGAATTTAGCCGCCAATGCCACGAATTGAGGTGATGAGACCGAGGAATGCTGAGCGCAAAATTGCACTTTGTGCTACGAATGAAGTCAGCACATTAGGTGCATATCACTGAATGACACCATCGCCAACAAATGTGAGAAGCCTTAACCATGCAGACACGAGATGCGTTGTGACGAGCATTTTGTTCTAATACAAACACAGGAGCGATTATATGCTCCAATTATTTTCATCTCTTGGGATTGGCACACTGACGTGGAGGGATGTTGTGGGCTTGACCAACTTAAGAAGCATCTTGGCATGATCATTGTGCCTTGGCCAGTCAGAAGAATTGCTGCATTTCTCCAGCCTGAAGGAAGCGCAGAAGGGGAGTGTTCCATCACTCCGTTGCATCAAGCCTTAAGTGGGCGTCGAACGAGGTATTGCCATGCGCGCTGAAAATCGCGAAATACTCAGGATGGAGGACCCCTTCCAAAATATAGGAGGTACGTTTGCACGCATTTTTCCTTGTAAGCGTTTGCGTGAGGATACCTTCAAGACAATGACTGAAGGCGTTTTATTGTAATCCAACGCGTCGCTTTGGGCAGGCATTTTGAGTGTTTCGTCGAACAAGCTCCGGATGAATGGTGTATCAAGGTCTAAAACGCTGCACCTTCTCGAAATCCCATGCTCTGCATTTGCTGGCTACTGAGAAGGCTGCAACGTTAGCCATAACTCTGCCACTTAATACGGTGAATTTGCATATCCCTCGGGACACATCAGGGTTCTGCTTGTGTTGTGTCATAGTTGGATCGTAAATCGTATGTTCCATACTTGATGTGCCTTTCCCATCACACAGCTTCTAGCATATCGGTGGATGACCTCTTCAGTACACCGGAAAAATTCCGGAACTCTACGAAGCTCGAAACACTCAATCCTGTCCTCGTCGATAGGTATGCACATCTTGCTTCATTCATATGAGGCACGCTTTTATGGACTTGCATGATGGCCCATATCTGTGATTGTATCGGTCTGACAATAATGTGACCCTACTTCCCCTAACCAGTCTACCACTCTTCACCATGAAATGCGCATTAGCGAATCTCGAAACGAACATTAAGCCGATTTGTAAAGCATACATTTACAGTGGAGAGTCGGCTCCACTGCACAGCACCCTGTGCCGGCTTCGCATGCATTTTTATCTTTATTTGTACCTGAGCTAGTCATATTGTCACAAAATGTCATGACCAC
The DNA here is from genome assembly GCF_000499385.1 of Eimeria necatrix. Lineage (NCBI taxonomy): Eukaryota > Apicomplexa > Conoidasida > Eucoccidiorida > Eimeriidae > Eimeria > Eimeria necatrix. The sequence goes on from NW_013652209.1 coordinate 4,972, forward strand.
AGCTTCGCGTTTGCTCGACATGCGGTTCCTAGGCTTTCCTGCTCACAGTACCATGCACGCACTGCGGCAAAGACTTGTGCATCACGCCAGCGCTGCAGGGAATAATTTTTGCTCTCGATACGTTACCGCGCCTGTAGGCTACAAGCATCGGCAGGAAAGACATTGATTATCCGATCGGCTCCAAAAAATCTTTCTCGAAGAAATTCGATTTTAGCCTCCAATACCACGCACCCAGGTGATGAGACCGAGGAATGCTGAGCGCAAAACTGCACTTTGCGCTGCGAATGACGTCAGCACTTTAGGCGTATATCACTGAATGACACGATCGCCAACAAATATGAGAAGCTTTCAACATGCAGACACGAGATGCGTTGTGACGAGCATCTTGTTCCAATACAAAAACAGGCGCGATTATATGCTCCCATTATTTTCATCTCTTCAGATTGGCACAGTAATTTGGAGGGATGTTGTGGGCTTGGCCAACTTAAGAAGCATCTTGGCATGATCATTGTGGCTTCGCCAGTCAGGAGACGTGTTGCATTTCTCCAGCCTGAATGATGCGAAGAAGGGGAGTGTTCCTTCACTCTGTTGCACCAAGCCTTAAGTGGACATTAAATGAGCTGTAGCCGTATGCGGTGGGAACTTTGAAATACTCAGGATGGAAGACCCTTTCCAAAATACAGATGGTACGTTTGCACGCCTTTTTCCTTTTGATCGTTTGCGTGATGATACCTTCAAGGCAATGACTGAAGGCGTTTTCTTGTATTCCAAATCGTCGCTTTGGGCAGGCATTTTGAGTTTTTCTTCATACAAGCTCGGGATGAATGGTGTATCAAGGTCTAAAACGCTGCATCTTCTTCTCGAAATCCCATGCTCTGCATTTGCCTTAGCTGGCTACTGAGAAGGCTGCACGTTCAGTTATACGTCTGCCATTGAGTACGGTAATTTCGCGTTGCTCTCGAGGCACATCAGGTTACCACTTCTCTTGTCCGATAGTTTGTTGATGGCTTATATCTCATGCTCCATACTTTATATGGTTTTCCCATCATAAAGCTTTCTTCCGTTGAAGATTGCATGAGTACATCAGAAAACTCCCAAACTCTACGAACCTGTAAAATGTGAATGCTTTAGTCGTCGGCAGGTATGCACATCTGGCTTCTTCCACATGCAGCATGCTTTTATGGGCTTGCATGATGGCCCACTTGTGGTTGTTTCAGTTTGACAGCGAGAATAATGTGATATTACTTCCCCTAACCAGTCTATCAGCCTTTACCATAAAATACGCATTAGCGAATCTCGAAACGAACATTAAGCTGACTTGCAAACCATACATTTACAGTGGAGAGTCAGCTTCACTGGACAGCAACCAGTGCCGGCTTCGCATAAATTCATACCTTTATATGTACCCGAGCTAGTCATATTGTCACAAAATGTCAAGACCACAGCTTCGCGTTTGCTCGATATGCGGTTCCTAGGCTTTCCAGCTCACAGTACCATGCCCGCACTGCGGCAACGACTTGTGAATCACGCTAGCGCTGCAGGGAATAATTTTTGCTCTCGATGCGTTACGGGTCCTCTACGCTACAGGTATCGCCAGGACAGGCATTGACTATCCGATCGGCTCCAAAATGTCTATTTCGAAGAAATTCAAATTTAGCCTCCAATGCCACGCACCCAGTTGATGAGACCGAGGAATGCTGAGCGCAAAATTGCACTTTGTGCTACGAATGAAGTCTAAACGTTAGGCGTACATCACAGAACGACACCATGGCCAACAAATGTGAGAAGGCTTCAACACCCAGACACGAGATGCGTTGTGACGAGCATTTTGTTCTAATTCAAACACAGGCGCGATTATATGCTCCCATTTGTTTCATCTCTTCAGATCGGCACACTAGTTTGGAGGGATGTTGTGGGCTTGGCCAACTTAAGAAGCATCTTGTCATGATAATTGTGGCTTGGCCAATCAGAAGACTTCTTGCATTTCTCCAGCCTGAATGAACCGCAGACGGGTAGTGTTCCATCACTCTGTTGCATCAAGCCTTAAGTGGGTGTCAAAAGAGGTATAGCCATACGCGCTGAGAATCGCAAAACACTCAGGATGGAACACCCTTTCCAAAATACAGCTGGTACGTTTGCACGCCTTTCTCCTTGTGAGCGTTTGCGTGAGGATACCTTCGAGACAATGACTGAAGGCGTCTTCTTGTATTCCAAAGCGTCGCTTTGGGCAGGCATTTTAAGTGTTTCGTCGAACAAGCTCGGGCTGATCGGTGTATCAAGGTCTAAAACGCTGCATCTTCTCGAAATCCCATGCTCTGCATTTGCCT
>NW_013652210.1:0-7189 GCF_000499385.1 Eimeria necatrix
TCCGCCCCCCAACCCCCGCCCCAAACCCCCCCAAACCCCAAACCCTAAACCCTAAACCCTAAACCCTAAACCCTAGAATGATCTACGGCTGCAGCACTGTCCACCGCCAGCTGCTTTGCCGGCGTTTCGCCGTTCGGCGTTTTTCTCCTTTTTGGATTTTTTGTTTTCTTTTAAAACTTTTAATTTTCCTTTTGCCTTTCTTCCTCGCGCTTTCCAAACGAGGTCAGTCTGCAGCTAGCTAGCTAGCTAGCTAGCTAGCTAGCTAGCTAGCTAGCTGGCTAGCTGGCTAGCTGGCTAGCTGGCTGGCTAGCTGGTTGGCTGGCTGGTTGGCTAGCTTGCTAGCTAGCTAGCTGCCTGGTTGGCTAGCTAGCTAGCTAGCTGGCTAGCTGGCTGGCTGGCTGGCTAGCTAGCTGGCTAGCTAGCTGGCTAGCAAGCTTGCTAGCTAGCTGGCTCTCTGGCAGGCTAGTTGGAGCCACAGTCGCTAGCTAGCTAGTGATGCGCCTAGTTAGCTAGCTAGCTAGCTAGCTAGCTGGCTTGCTATCTAGCTAGCTAGCTAGCTAGCTAGCTGGCTACATACGCATTCCCTTTAGCAGTCAACAAATGCCTAGCTAGCTGGGCAGCTAGCTAGCTGCTTGGCTCTGTAGCTAGCTCCCCAGCGGCAGTGGAAGAGGCAACCCCCAAACCCTAAACCCTAAACCCTAATTTGTGGTTTGTCGCGCCCGCAGGATGGTTTTACGGCGCCTCTTCTGCTGCAGACTCTGGCAGCTTGGAGGTTTCAGAGGTTTCCGTTTTTGGGGGTTCTGCGGGGGCTGGGGGCCCCTGCTTGACGCAAACCACAAACCCTAATTTAGGGTTTTGTGGTTTGGAGTTTCTCCACCCGGACGCAGTCCAGAAGATTACCTTCTCTTCAGCTAGCGGCGCAGCAGCAGCAGACACCACGGACTGGGTCCTCGACTCGCAGGCAAACCCTAAACCCTAAACCCTAAACCCTAAATTCTAAACCCTAAACCCCCAGACTAAAACCCTAGACTGTAGCGGGTGCAGCGAGCAGCAAACCCTCGTCTTCAGCCCTCCTCAGGAACTCGAAGTCCTAAACCCTAGCCTCCGAAAACCCTAGCAGCGAACCCTAAACCCTAAACCCTAAACCCTAATGCTGCAGGTGGCGACCACAGGAGGGAACAGTTTTCAGGTGTACGTACACCTCAAACCACAAAACAGCGAGTTGCTTTTTGTTCTTGCTGCTGGTCTGACGCTTCATCTAACTGGCTCCCTCGAAGGCGTAAACCCTAAACCCTAAACCCTAAACCCTAAACCCTAAACCCTAGTCGAGCCTCCCCGCAGCGCGTAGCAGGGACCTGGGAACTCCTTTCTAGGGTTTACGGTTTGCTGCTAGTGCACAGGGTTTGTTGCTTAGTTGCCTCTTAGGATTTAGGGTTTGTGGTAAGGGTTTAGGGTTTAGGGTCAGGGTCTAGGGTTTAGGGTTTGACGCCAGGGTTTAGGGTTTAGTAGGACACCTTTGAAACCCGCGACAAGGGTTTACTGCTTGCTGCTAGGGTTTAGGGCTTGCTGCTAGGCGGCTAGGGCTTTACGTTTGCTGCTAGGGTCTAGACCCTGTGATTAGGGTTTAGGGTTTGTGACTAGGGTTTAGGGTTTGTGACTAGGGTTTAGGGCCTGTGGTTTAGAAGTTCTTTGAGGTTTCAGGGTTTGCGGCCAAGCCCTAAACCATAAACCCTAAACCCTAAACCCTAGATGGTTTGCCGCCAGGGTGTGGAGCTCGCAATTAGGGTTTAGGGTTTACAATTAGGGTTTAGGGTTTGCAATTAGGGTTTAGGGTTTACAATTCGGGTTTAGGGTTTGTGGTTTAGGAACCCTTCGAGGCCTTCTCCCAGCTGCCCCTTTTTGCCCCCTGGCCATCTCAGGGGGTTTCCGCTTCTGCGCAGCTGCTGCTGACACAAACCCCCCCTTCTCCGTAAACCCTAAACCCTAAACCCTAAACCCTAAGCCCTAAACCCTAAACCCTAAACCCTAAACCCTAGACGCTACTCAGCTCTAAACCCTAGACGCTGCACTGCTCGCCGCCGCGAATACCCTCGAGGGTCGCCGCCGCCCTCCTGAGCGAGGGTTTAGGGTTTAGGGTTTAGGGTTTGGGGATTCACAAATAAAATTAGGGTTTAGGGTTTAGGGTTTGCGGTTTGGCGTAGCTTCGAGGTGGCTGGAGATACTTTCCAGGCAAAAAAGGAAGCGCTCGAAAAGGCCGCAGGCATGCATACCCCAAACCCTAACCCGCAGACCCTAAACCCTAATTTAGGGTTTGGCTCTGCGCTGGCGATAACAGCTCTGCTGCTGCTGCTGCTGCTGCTGCTGCTGCAGCAAACTCTCCGGTGTACGTACACCTCGTCTCGTCCCAGTGGACGGCGCAGCCGTTCGAGGCCCCAGCAGCAGCAGCAGCAGCAGATGGAGCAGCAGCAGCAGATGGCGGAGCAGCAGCAGCAGCAGCAACTGAGGGTTTTACTCTTTTGCTGCAGCTGTCTGTCCCTCCGGGGCAAAAGCTGAGGAGACACCCCAGCGGCTCTGATATGCTGCTCGAAGTTATCCTCAAGATTGCTGCACCTATTGCTTTTCTTTGGTCTGCTGCTGCTGCTGCTGCTGCTGCTGCTGCTGCTGCTGCTGCTGCTGTTGCTGCTGCTGCTGCTGCTGCTGCTGCTGCTGTTGCTGCTGCTGCTGTTGTTGCCGTAGATGTAGGTGCTGCTGCTGCTGCTGCTTTTGTTGTTAGTGTTCTTCTTGCTTTTGTTGTTGTTTTTGCTGCGGTTGATGTTAGCGTTGCTGCTGCTGCTGCTGCTGCTGTTGCTGCTGTTGCTGCTGCTTTTGGTCGTGCTGCTGCTGCTGGTGCTGCTGCTCCTTCTGTTGCAGCTGCTACTTTTGCTGCTGCTGCCGCTGCAGCTATCGCCACCGCTGTTGCATAAGCTGCTCCTACCGCTTCTGCGTTGCTGCTGCTGCTGCTGCTGCTGCACTACTGCTGCTGCTGCTGCTGCTGCTGCTGCTGCAGGTTGATTGTGCACCTCTTTGTGGGCTTTTTGATTCGCTTTCGTTTGGTCATAGCCAGGCCCTTGCCGCTGAACCACTCCTAAACCCTAAACCCTAAACCCTAAACCCTAAACCCTAGAGCCGCGGCAGCGGATGAAAGCAGCACGAAGAAGGGGCCTTTAGGCCCGCTAAACCCTCGAGGGTTTAGGGTTTAGGGTTTAGCAGCTGCTGCTGCAGATAGTCGTTTGCTTCCGACAGCAGCTGCTGCATATCTTCGAAACCGCTCAGCTGCTGCGCCTCCTTTAGCCCTACCCACCTGCAGCAGCAGCAGCAGCAGCAGCAGCAGCAGCAGCAGCAGCAGCAGCAGCAAAATGAGGGTCTAGGGTTTTGAGACGGCGGGCACTGCGGGTTTAAAGCGCCATCCAAAGGCGGCAGGGACCTGCAACTTCGGGGGGAAGGCCCCAGGGTTTACGAGGGTTTACGAGGGTTTAGGGTTTAGGGTTTAGGGTTTAGGGTCACCTGTACTCCGTGTGCTCGTCAGATATCTTAACGGGGGTTTCAGGGTTTTCCAAAACCGCCAAAAAGTAGCGGCTTTGCTTCGGCTTGCCTCGAGCCTCGTACCGCAGGTCCTGCGCAAACCCTAAACCCTAAACCCTAAACCCTAATTTGGGGTTTACGAGTCCCGCGCAGCACTGGCGACCGTGGCTTGGCCGACCCCCAAACCCTAAACCCTAAACCCTAAACCCCCATCGCCCTGCGAGCTGCAAGCCTCTCGAGCCCTGCGAGGGTTTGCCCTGCGCTGCGGGCCTCCACGCTAGGGTTTAGGGTTTAGCTAGGGTTTAGGGTTTAGCTAGGGTTTAGGGTTTACCCTCCAAAAAGAACTCAAGACTTTCAAATGTTCCTTCTTTAAACCCGTTTCCTCCTGAGTCTCTCTAAGAGCAGCAGCAAGAAAGTCTTCCCCATCGTCGAGGTGGCCTGCAAACCCTAAACCCTAAACCCTAAACCCTAAACCCTCGCAGCCGATAGAAACCCTCTAGGGTTTGGAGATGCGCTTGCCTTTGGGCGGGGTCCAGTGAAAGGGCTCATAGGAGGCCTTTAGCAGCAAAAACTCAGGGCCACCTGCTGCTGCTGCTGCTGCTGCTGCTGCTGCTGTTGCTGCTGCTGCTGCTGCTGCTGCTGCTGGAGGGGCCACACGAGCAACTAGCAGCCCTCCGGCCCTCACGGCGGCGGCCCTGAGCCCCACACAAAACCCTAAACCCTAAACCCTAATCTCTAGGTTTATTTCGTCGTTTGAGGCTGTCTACTTCTCCTTGGTTCGGGATTAGGGTTTAGGGTTTAGGGTTTAGGGTTTACATTTTCCAACCGCGCTTGCTGCAGTCCCGGAGGCCCTATCTGAAGAGTTGAAGCACAATATAAGAAGCTAAGCAGCAGTTTCGCTGTTTAGGGTTTAGGGTTTAGGGTTTAGGGTTTGCGACGCCTCGAGACACACTGTGTTGCTGCTGCTGGTGCTGCTGCTGGTGGTGCTGCTGCTGCTGTAGCCGGTGCTGCTGCTGCTGCTGCTGGCGCAAAGTTCTGCCTTTTTGCTGCTTTCTGCATTTAAAATATAACTATTTTCTATAGCAGCAGCAGCAGCTGCTGCTGCTGCTGCTGCTGCAGCAAGACAGCAGCACGGGGCTGCAGCTGGTGTTGAGGCTTGAGGCGCAAGGGCTGCTGCTGCACCCCACAACCCGGTGCTGCTGCTGCTGCTGTTGCTGCTGCTGCTGCTGCTGCTGCTGCCGGTAAAGAATTTCTGTTTGAAGAAACTTTTGGATCTCGAGGAGCCGCAGGCGCTGAGGTGTACGTACACTGCAAGATGTCCGCAGCAGGAGCCGGATCAGCAGCAGCAGCAGCAGCAGCTCGTGCTGCTGCTCGCTTTGCAGGTTTGAGCAGCAGCAGCAGCAGCAGCAGCAGCCGCGGGCTTTTGGCAGTGCGGGCTTTCAACAGCAGCAGCAGCAGCTGCCTGTTCCCGCGTCGGCTGCTGCAGCCGGCGCAGCAGCAGCAGCAGCAGCAGCTGCAGCGCGGCTTCAGCAGCAGCGCAGCAGCAGCAGCAGAATCTCTTGCTGCTGTCATTCAAAAAGAAATAGCTCATGAAAAAGCTCAGTATGAACCCGAAAAGAAAATAAAAGAGTTTTTGGAAACAAAAAAGTGGCAACTTCAGGAAAAAGAGAATGATGTTCTCGTCACCCTCACCCGCGAGGTCGACGGTAAACCCTAAACCCTAAACCCTAAACCCTAAACCCTAAGCCCGAGGCAGCGGGGCACGCACGCCTGCAGCAGCTTTAACGCTCGCCCAGCCGCAAGGGTTTTAGAAACCCCGAGGGTTTGTGCCCTAGGGTTTGCAGTGCTTGTGGCGTTTAGGGTTTAGGGTCTAGGGTTTAGGGTTTAGGGTTTAGGGTTTGTGCTGCGCGATGCGGGAGGGTGGTTTCTTTTCGTGCTGCAGAGCCTTTTATTCTTTGCTGCTTGTTCTTTATTTTCCTTCTTTTTATTTTATTTATTATTTATTATTTATTTATTATTTATTATTTATAATTATTTATTTTCGGTTTTTATTTATTCTTTTTCATTTGATTAATTGTTCTCCAAGTGCCTTTCAAAGCTGCTGCCTCTCCTCTCTCTGCTGCTGGCTGTGGGGTCTCTTTTCTTTTTTTTGATTCTTTCATTTCCCACCTGTGGCTAGCTAGCTAGCTAGCTAGCTGGGGAGCTAGCTAGCTAGCTAGCTAGCAGGGGCGCTAGCTAGCTAGCTGGTGAGAGGGCTCGGGTAATGGCTTGCCAGGTGGTTGGGAAGGTGGCTAGCTAGCTAGCTAGCTAGCTAGCTGTGGAGGTGGTTAGCTAGAGAGCTAGCAATTAACCCATTACACAGCTAGCTAGCTAGCCAGCTAGCTAGCTAGCTAGCTAGCCAGCCAGCTAGCTGGCTAGCTACAGCGTTGTGTCCGTTTGCCTTTCCGCGCGCTCCTCGAGGCTGCCGTTGCTTACTGCCTGCGCCCCGCTGCTGCTGCTGCTGCTGCTGCTGCTGCTGCTGCTGCTGCTGCTGCAGGGCTGAAGGTGACAGTGGAGTTTTCGTGCATTCAGCCAGCAGCAGCAGCAGAAGAAGAAGCAGCACTTCCGGAGAGTTCGGACTTCACGGTGTCTGTACACCGCAGCGACGGCAGCGGCCTTCTCTTCTACTGCTCCACCACGGCCGAGGACGAGACTGCCAGGTTTTGCATTGGACAGGTCAGCTAGCTAGCTAGCTAGCTAGCTAGCTGTGGCTAGCTGGGTGGCTAGCTGAGTGGCTGGCTGCCGCTAGCTGGGGAGCTGGCTGGAGAGCTAGCTAGCTAGCTGTGGCTAGCTGGGTGGCTAGCTGCGGCTAGCTGGGGAGCTAGATGGACAGCTAGCTGTGGATAGCTTGGTAGCTAGTTGTGGCGAGCTGTGGCTAGCTGGGTAGCTAGATGTGGCTAGCTGTGGGCAGCTATGGCTGGCTGTGGCTAGCTGGGTAGCTAGCTGTGACTAGCTGGATGTTTAGCTAGCTATGGGTAGCTAGAAGCTTAGCTAGCCAGCTAGCTAGCTACCTGGCTGGCTAGCTAGCTGGGGGGGATGCAGCAAAGGAGCTAGCAAGAGGGGCACCCAGCTATCTAGCTAGCTAGCTGGCTAGCTAGCTAGCTAGCTGCCTGCCAATCTAGCATACTGCAGCAACGGCAGCAGATGCTGCCGCCCTTGCTTTCCCGCCGCTGCTCCTGCTGCTGCTGCTTGTGCTGCTGCTTGCTGCTGCTGCTTGCTGCTGCTGCTTGCTGCTGCTGCGTCTGCTGCATCGTCCGAAGCCAGCGCTTCAACGTGCCGCTGGCTGCTGCAGCTGCTGCAGCAGCTGCTGCTGCAGCAGCTGCTGCAGCGGGTGCTGCAGACCTCGTGGGGCGGCGGCGCGAAGTGCAGCTGCTGCTGCTGCTGCTGCTGCTGCTGCTGCTGCTGCAGGTGCGTCACTTCGTGGACTCGAGCAGCAAAGAAAGCCTGGCTAGCTACCCGGGGCCTTACTTCGAAGACCTGGACGAAGCCTTTCAGCAGCAGCTCGACAGCTGGCTAGCTGCTGTTGGAGTTGACGGGCAGCTGTGTGACTTCCTGGAGGCTTTTGCTGCGGACAAGGAAAACCGCGAGT
>NW_013652211.1:0-7124 GCF_000499385.1 Eimeria necatrix
AACCCTTTCATCAACAAAACCCCCAACTCCCTGCCCACAAACCCTAAACCCTAAACCCTAAACCCTAAACCCTAAACCCTAAACAACAAGACCTCACGCCTATACCGCAAACACTTCACCCCAACCTCCTCTTGCGCAGCACCCGCACCTCCCCGTCAAAAGAGCGCCATCAACCCCCAAACCCTAAACCCTAAACCCCAAACCCTAAACCCCAAACCCTAAACCCTAAACCCTACCTGTACTGGCAGAACAAGTGGTCCTCTGGCTGCAGGGCTTTGCCGATGCCAATTTGAGTTGCTTCTTCACCTTGGTTTTGAATGTAAAAAGAAAAACGACCTGCAGCAGCAGCAGCAGCGCAGCAGCAGCAGCAGCAGCGCAGCAGCAGCAGCAGCAGCGCAGCAGCAGCAGACACGAGCAAGTGAAGGAAAAAACCAACTCATCAGCTAGTAGCAGCAGCAGCTGTAACAGCAGCAGCAGCAGCAGCAGCAGGGGCGCTACACGCCAACCTCTTCAGCAGCAGCAGAACAGGGGCAGCAGAGTAGCAGCCGCAGCAAAACAGCAGCAGCAGCAACAGCAGCCCAACAGCAGCAGCACAAAAGCAACACTCCTGCAACAGCAGCAGCACAGCAGCAGCACCCCAGCAGCAGCAGCCCAACTGCAACAGCAGCACACAACCAACAGCAGCACAACAGTAACAGCAGCGCAACATCATAATCAGCAGCAGCAGCAGCAGCAGCAGCAGCAGCAGCAGCAGCAGCAGCAGCAGCAGCATCGCAGCAGCAGCAGCAGCATCGCAGCAGCAGCAGCAGCATCGCAGCAGCAGCAGCAGCATCGCAGCAGCAGCAGCACCAGCAACATCATCATAATCAGCAGCAGCAGCAGCAGCAGCATCGCAGCAGCAGCAGCAGCAGCAGCAGCAGCAGCAGCAGCGCAGCAGCAGCAGCAGCAGCAGACCTTGGCGCTGGACGCTGTAGAGCATGTTGTCCCAGACGGAGAGGCGGACCATGAGCTGGTAGAGGTTTAGGGTTTCGGGTTTGGAAAAAGGGTTTTGCCAACCCTCTTCCAAAACCCCCTCGGGATTCAAAACCCTAAAAATGGGAATAACTGGACTTTCTTTGTCGATTTTGAGGGTTTTGGAGAACTGGGTGTGCAGCAAACCCTCGTGGTAAACCTCCGTGCGCGAAGCGGGGGTTTCCGCAAACCCTCGCGCAAACCCTAAACCCCCAAACCGCCCCCAAACCCTAAACCCTAAACCCTCGCCAGCGCCCAAACCCCCGCGGGCCGCCGGCCACAGCCCCCGCAGCGCCCGGCCGCTCAACACGCGAGACATCGCGCTAGGGTTTAGGGTTTAGGGTTTAGGGTTTAGGGTTTCGAGCTCCCCGCCTCCAGCTCCGCGCCCAACGCCTCCGCCGAGGGTTTAGGGTCTAGGGTTTAGGGTTTAGGGTTTAGGGTTTGCCGCCCGACACACCAAACCGCCGCCGAAGTCACCCAACACCGAAACGCCCGGAAACGCAGCTTCCGCCCTTTCTCGAGGGTTTAGGGTTTAGGGTTTAGGGTTTACGCTTCCACCGGCTCGCAAAAATAAAACAGACACACACACAATTTCCCAAATGCAAAAAGATACTCCCCGACAAACCCTAAACCCTAAACCCTAAACCCTGCCGCGCCGTGTGCGCTCGTCGCCTGCATGCTATCCTCGCCGCCGCTCCCCGGCCAGGCGAACCCTAAACCCTAAACCCTAAACCCTAAACCCTCAACTTCAAAGCCTAAACCCTAAACCCTAAACCCCATTTAAAGAAAGACAAAATACGTGACGAATACCCAAAATCCCGCTAACTCCTGCTGCTGCGGCGCCCGCAGAGCGCAGGCAACACTCAAACCCTAAACCCTAACCCCTAAACCCTAAACCCCAAACCCTAAACCCTAAACGCTAAACCCCAAACCCTCAATAGAAGCAATTTACCCCACACACCTCAGCATTCTCTACTTTCTATCTACAGGCAGCAGCAGCAACAGCAAGAACGACGGCTGCAGCGCATCCGAGCCAAACCCTAGCTTCTAAACCCCAAACCCTAAACCCTAAACCCCAAACCCTAAACCCTAAACCCTAAACCCTGCCAAGCTCATTCGCCTCCCACTGTGCCCGAGCCTCTTCTGGCCTAACAGTAACGCCCCAGCCGGCGTTGCTGCAGCTAGCTGCTGCTAGCTGCTGCTAGCTGCAGCTAGCTGCTGCTAGCTGCTGCTAGCTGCTGCTGAGCTGCTGCAGCTAGCCGTGGCTGGCTGCAGCTAGCTGTGAGGTGCTGCAGCTAGCTGCAGAATTCGTGGGCAGCTGGGACCCCTCGCTAGCTGCAGCTTGCTGCAGCTAGCTGCAGCTTGCTGCAGCTAGCTGCAGCTTGCTGTAGCTAGCTGCAGCAAGCTAGGGCTAGCCCCGTGGCTTCCAGGCGCCTAAACCCTAAACCCTAAACCCTAAACCCTGAGGAGAGGACCCACGAGGCAAGGGTCATCTTCCTTCTAGTACCTGCCACGCTGCCTTTACTGCCAAAACAAATCTGCTGCTGCTGCTGCTGCTGCTGCTGCTGCTGCTAACAAGCAACATCAGCAGCAAAACGAGCTGCTGCTGTAGCGAACTATCAATGGCTGATAGACAAACTCAAGCCTTCTGAGTTGCGCAGCAGAAGCAGCTGCAGCAGCAACTGCTGCAGCAGCAGCTGCAGCAGCAACTGCTGCAGCAGCAGCTGCAGCAGCAACTGCAGCAGCAGCACCTTGGTGTTTATATGTGCACCTCAGTCCTGTTCTTGCAGCACAGAGGCATGCTGCTTCTGCTGCAGTTGCAGCAACAGGGGCTGCTGCAGCAGCAGCTGCTGCTGCTTGGGGTGTCTGTACACCTCAGCTGTGCTGCTTAGTTATACCAAGAAGGCATAGCAGCACACTGCTGCTGCTGCTGCACCAGCAGCAGCAGCTAATTCAGTAGGTGCAGCTGCTCTAGCAGCAGCAAAGTGCTGCTGCAGCAACAAATTGCTGCAGCGGGAGCTGAGTGCTGCAGCAGCAGAAAACTGCAGCAGCAGCAGCAGAAAACTGCAGCAGCAGCAGCTGCTGCTGCGGGGTTTCCCTAGTGGGCCTCAATAGCAGCACCTGCTTCGGCTGAATCAGCTGGTGCTGCAGCGGCGACGGCAGCAGCAGCAGCAGCAGCAGCATGATCTGCATCTGCAGCAGCATGATCTGAATCTTCAGCAGAATCACGATCTGCAGCAGCATCAACAGCACCTTCTTCTTCTGCAGCAGCAGCAGCAGCAGCAGCAGCAGCAGGAGCTGCAGCAGCAGCTGCCGCCGAATCGGGTGCAAGGCCAAGAGTCTCAAGTGTAATTTTGTCTTCCGGCCGCCCCTGAAGAGACAAGCAGCAGCAGCAGCAGCAGCAGCAGCAGCAGCAGCAGCTGGAGCAGCCTGGTTCTGCAGCAGCAAAGCAGCATTGTTATTATTATTATTAGCAGCAGCATTATCAGCAGCATCAGTAGCAGCAGCAGCAGCGTGAGTGTGGTTGCACTGCAACAGCAGCCGATTCCAACAGTTTTGCTGCATCACTGCTGCAGCATCAGCAGCAGCAGGAGCAGCAGCTTTAGCAGCAACCTTAACAGCAGCAGCAGCTCTAGCAGCACAACCTTTAGCAGCAGCAGCAGCTCTAGCAGCAGTAGAAGCAGCTCTAGCAGCAGCAGCATCAGCTCTAGCAGCAGCAGCAGCTCCAGCAGCGGCAGCAGCTCCAGCAGCAGCATCAGCTCTAGCAGCAGCAGGAGCAGCAGCCCTAGCAGCAGCAGCAGCAGCAGCAGCAGGAGCAGCAGCAGCAGCAGGAGCAGCAGCAGCAGCAGCAGCAGCAGCAGCCCTAGCAGCAGCAGGAGCAGCAGCCCTAGCAGCAGCAGCAGCAGCAGCAGCAGCAGCGGGAGTTACTGTGCATTCTGCAGCAAATTCGGTTTGTCTGCAGCAGGCGAAGCCCCATTTGCTGCTGGCCAAATCATAATAAGAGCCCCAGACGCTGCTGTGGCTGCCGGGGAAAATGTCTTCTTCATATTTCGACTTCGTGAAGGTCCTCTCGCGCCCACGCAGCACGCTGCAGCAGCAGCAGCAGCAGCAGCAGCAGCAGCAGCAGCAGCAGCAGCAGCAGCAGCAGCAGCAGCAGAAGCAGCAGCAGCAGCAGCAGCAGCAGCAGCAGCAGCAGCAGCAGCAGCAGCAGCAGCAGCAGCAGCAGCAGGAGTTATGAAAATGAGAGGAAAAGGACCAAAAAAACGAAATAAAAAGGAAATAAAAAGGAAATAAAAAGGAAATAAAAGGAAATAAAAAGGAATTGAAAATAAGAATAAAAAAGAGTCAAAAAGAATTGAAAAGGAATTTAAAAAAGAGAAAAAAGAAGAATAAAAAGCAAATTATCACCGGCCATCTCGGGAGTATTCGACGTATTCTTGGACCCAAAATGGACCCAAAATGGAGTAAAAAGTAGAAAAAAAGGAAATAAAAAGAGAAATAAATAGAGAAATAAATAAAGAATAAAAAAGGAGACAAAAAGGATTAAAAAAGAATCAAAAAAAAGATCAAAAAAAAGAACAAAAAAGATCCAAAAACCAAATTATCACCGGCCATCTCGGGAGTATTCGACGTATTCTTGGGCCAAAAGTGGACCAAAAAATGGAGTAAAAAGGAGAAAAAAGAGGAAATAAAAAGAGAAATAAATAGAGAACAAAAAGAATCAAAAAGAATCCAAAAAGAATCCAAAAAGATCAAAAAAAGATCCAAAAAAGATCAAAAAAAGATCAAAAAAAGATCAAAAAAAGAAAAAAAGAAAAAAAAATCCCACCGGCCATCTCGGGAGTATTCGACGTATTCTTCCGTTTGGGCGTAAAGGACTCTGGGGTCGTTTTGGAGGTGTTCTTTGCCTCCGTAAGTTTCGAAAATGCTGTTTTGTTTTTTAATTTCCAACTCCTGAGTTGCAAAAAAGAGGACTTTGGCAGCTTTTAATTCATTTCAAACCACAAAAAACAAACAGCAAATCAAAAATGACATCCACTGCAGCAAACCCCAAAAAAATTGACCAAAATGACCAGCAGCAACACACAAACACATGCAGCAGCAGCAGCAGCAGCAGCAGCAGCAGCAGCAGCACTAGAATTGCATTCGCGGCACGAGCAGCACTAGCACTAGTAGCATTAGCAGCAGCACTAGCAGCAGCAGCAGCAGCACTAGCAGCAGCAGCACTAGCAGCAGCAGCATTAGCAGCAGCACTCGCAGCAGCAGCAGCGCAGCAGCAGCAGCAGCGCAGCAGCAGCAGCAGCAGCAGCAGCAGGCCATACGGCTTTTTTCTTTTGGTGTTCTTTGTAGAGGAACTCGAGCTGCGTGGGCTGCGCGTTGAAGTGGACGTTTTGGCCGTGTTTGTACGCCTCCCAAGCGAAGAGCTGCACCCAAACCCTAAACCCTAAACCCTAAACCCTAAACCCTAAACCCTAAACCCTAAACCCTAAACCCTAAACACCCTAAACCCTAAACCCTAAACCCTAAACCCTAAACCCTAAACCCTAAACCCTAAACCCTAAATACAAACCCTAAACCCTAAACCCTAAACCCTAAACCCTAAACCCTAAACCCTAAACCCTAAACCCTAAACCCCTAAACCCTAAACCCTAAACCCTAAACCCTAAACCCTAAACCCTAAACCCTAAACCCTAAACCCTAAATTAGGGTAACCCCAAACCCCAAACCCCAAACCCTAGCCCCAGCCCCGCGTTCTGCCTCCCTGCGGGTTCCCGCGAGCCCCCCAAACCCCAAGCCCACCCCCACCCCCAAACCCTAAACCCTAAACCCTAAATTAGGGTTTACCTGGAGCTGCTGCGTGGCCTTGACCTCTCCGGCTCGGAGGAGCGCGTTGTCGCCGCGGAAAGCAGCTGTGGGGCCCTGCGGCAAACCCTTGAAGGGATCGTCTCGCAGGGATCGACTTTTGGGATCGTAAAAAGCCGATCCCAACTCCAGATTTAATAAATACTTTGCGGTGTCTTCTCTTATTCTCAAGTCCCTGGTGACGGCTCTGCTGCGCGCGTCTTTGCATGCAACAGGAGCTGAAGTTTTGTCGAAGTCCGCGAGCTTCACGTCTTCGTCTCCGGACTCTGAGTCCGTGTCAGTGTCGGTTTCGCTTGCTGCTGCTGCTGCTGCTGCTGCTGCTGCTGCTGCTGCTGCTGCTGCTGCTGCGGTGGGCGAAGCGCCGGCTTCTGGGGCTTCCGGGGAGCCGAGATCGCCCGCTTCGCCCGCTGCTGCTGCTGCTGCTGCTGCTGCTGCTGCTGCTGCGGCTTTTTTGGCTTCGCGCTGCTGCTGCTTCTTGCGGCGGCGCTCCTCGCGCTGCAGGCGGCGCTGCTGCTGCTGCTGCGCCGCGGGCTGCTGCTGCTGCTGCTGCAGCAGCTGCTGCTGCTCCTGCTGCTTCCTGCGGCGGCGCTCCGCCTGCGCGTTCTCGTGCTCCCGCAGCAGCAGCAAATAGTCCTCTCCAGTGTAGTCATTATAGCGGTCTCTCTTGGCGTCATAAGCGATTTGCTGCTGCTGCTGCTGCTGCTGCTGCAGCAGCTCGTCTGCTGCTAGCTGCTGCTGACTATATGCTGCTTTAATGGCCCGAGGCCGCTCAGTGCAGCACTTCTCCTGGTGAGTTTTGCTGCCGCAGTTCTTGCAGCTGCCTTTGCTCCAGCGCAGCTTCTTGTTTGCTGCAGTCTCGGGGACGAGTCCGCGTTTGCTGCTGCTGCTGCTGCTGCTGCTGCTGATGCTGCTGCTGCTGCGCTCCACGAAGCGCTGGTGCTGCAGCCCCGGCTGCTGCTGGTTCAAGTACCAAGGAGCTCGCGAAATGTACTGCGGAATGTGCGGATTTATTTCTTTTCCTGCTGCATCAACTGCTGCTGCTGCTGCTGCTGCTGCTGCTGCTGCTCCTGCTGCTCCTGTTCTTCTTGCTTCCTCCAGCTCCCGCCCCCGACGCGCCTCCTCCCGCGACTGAAAACCCGACGCGCTCATCCTGCTGCTGCTGCTGCTGCTGCTGCTGCTGCTGCGCTGCTGCTGCTGCTGCTGCTGCTGCTGCTGCTGGGCTGCTGCTGCTGCTGCTGGGGGGAGGGAGG
>NW_013652212.1:0-7782 GCF_000499385.1 Eimeria necatrix
GCGTTTCACTGGAACGAAGGAGAAAAAGCGGGTGCGAAACGAACCTGTTTTCTGCTTTATCAGTGATCCCAAAGTACCAGTCTAAGCCGCGTTGACCAATGGGCCAATATGTCGCCTCTATATATTAATGCGAAGGAAATGTGCCGTCAGGTGTGTACCACTTCACAAAGAAGCGAGGTCAGCATTTTCTTCAAAACGGACAAAGTGTGCGGCATGCGTCCTAATTGAAGTGCCGCACAACGTCTCTGTCTCGCTTCATGCGCCGTCTTGTCAACGTCATGCCTCACCGTTTTCCCGCTCACCGTCTGACGCTCACACATTCTGGGAAAAAAGACTTCGTTTTGAGATGCTCATGTTTGCTCATAAAAATTTTCCAAGGCGAGATTAAGCGTACAGCTCTGTTTTGCAGGCTTTGTACAATCGCCGTGATTTGTAGGGCAGATGATCTCCACAGGCAGCTTCAATTGTTTTCGGCTCTGCACCGACTTATACGACCACGTAGACGGAGAACATAATCGCAACCACGAAACATTGCATCGCGGCTGTGCCGAGTTCTCAAAGCTGGATATCCGTCCAGTAGAAGGGCTAGTGCACGCTCAATAAAGGTTTGTAACATGTTACTCAATGCAAGAGCCGATACTTCAGACCCGTGCCAGGTATAGCTCTACAGTCAGATCCTGATGGCTAATTTCTACCAGGATTCGACGTACTCTCTACGCGTTGAAGCAATTCGGCCTCGTTTATTGTTCGTGGCGTTAGCTGGGGCCTTTGATGCGCACGTGGTGCATTGCATGATTATTCGATACACATGGAAAAGAGTTCGTGCATGTCATAATCTGCAACAAATCACGCGCTGCAAGCACTTTTGCCCTAATATGGTGTATTGGAGAAATAGAACGAAAGTTGAGGATTTTATGGCGAAGGCAATGTGGAAGCTGTTCCACTTAGAGATATTTCCAGCAGCTACAATGCTATAGAAAAAGCAGCTCCCCTAACAATGATTGTTTGTGTACATAGGGCCTGCTGCTAGAGCATCTAGGCGTAAAATAAGCCGCCAAAGCTGTTTGACTGCACGCGATTGCGGCCGCATCGCCTGACGACACAAAGATTTTTCCGAGAAGTATTAGCTGGTCACATTTACTCCGATAGAAGCTTTTTGAACCTTCAGCGATTTATGACTTAGCTAACGTACTTGAATATGGTGCTCCCTGCTTACATCCTGCAGCCCGTGTAGCCGGAGTACAATAGTGCGGTCATAATAGAAGATGTTTACATACGATATGCGGAGATGTACTAAGACAAGCACGGCTTCGAGAAGTGATGTGGAATCAGGGACCCTGCAGCAAAAACCTGGTAACACAAAGTGCAGCATTAGAAGGTTGTACGTGCCTTACCAAACTCGACTGGAGACTCCGACAGCGCATTAGCACACATATGTCATTTGCGCATTCAGCATCAATGCTGCTTACCTTTTGTGCGCATATGAATTCATGTTTCTGCAGAGGCAATAAACCTACTTGCTGCACAGGGGAACTTCATTTAAACGCCTATACTAGCGAAACCCACATCGTGTCATTATGCAATCACTTTTTGGTGGTGCTGTCACAAAGATACCCAATGAAACAAAAAAATATACCAAAAACGCCAGAACATAGCGAAACATGCGCAAAATATTAATTGCAGCTGGAGAGATGTATCGTAGAGAAGCAGAACAGCGACATGCGAAAGAAAAAATAATCTTTTAAATTTTCGCCCATCCCCACGTTTGATCATGGCGCGTCGCTTGACTGCTGATAACGAAATAGTGCATCATTGTACTTTTTGAACATAATGGACATCAATGCCTATATATTTTACGAGTATTCTTCATTTGACGCTCGCTTTCCCAACATCTTCTCAGCACGGCTAGGCAAGACACGGCTGGCATCTCACCACGTGTTCGGGCAAACCGGAAGGCAGCTTATCATCTATATATTTGCACAAAACACCAATTCGATTCTGTGGAACAAAGGGACTTTGGTCGCCTGGACGAATGTTTCTTCTCCGACCCAGTGGGGAGCCGCATCACCATAGTGAGACAAAATACGAAATTCGGCAGTGCTTCGGAAATAACTGCATCGCGTAAAGTCTACACAGAAATAACTGTGCGCTCGCGGTGTAGATATGCGAAATTTATAGTGTACTTGCAGAATTCATACAGAATGTGACCAAGGCTGCATTTATGTTTCTGCGATTGCAAGCCCTCGCCATAGCCACCTAAGGTGCTGACACAACAGCCGCAACGCAGTCTTCTACTGATTATTTTGAGTATGTTTGGCACATCCCTCACGGTGAAGCGTGCCTGTGCCTTCACAACAACGCGCTGCACCTCGGCCAGTGCAGTACAATCCCACATCAAACTCGCAAAACACTGTTTTTCTGTACACTAAACACCGAAGCAACAGTTGCAATTTCTTTTCGTGGAACTCACTTGCTGCAAGCACACAAACAGCATCATATTTGCGGCATTGCACACAATATCAGCAAAAACATTCAGTTTTTTTAAGTAAACCAAATCACATATTGATGCAACGACAGAGCTTCAACGGTAGGAGCGGGAAACAAATACGCAGAAAAAAAGCTCTTCAGCAGGCGCGTCCGCTGCAAATTATTTTTCTGCTTCTCTTTTGTGCGCAACACCCAGCTTGCTTCATACCAACCTGCTTTATGCTGGAGACGAAAGCAAAATAAAGTTGCAAATATGCTTTCGCGCAGTGCAGGACAATGCAAATCAGTTAGAGCCACTGCCATATTCATATCCCTGTAAAGTGACATTCCTTCCAGCATTGTACATACACCGACAATGGTTTCACGCATTATATCGGCTGTCTTCTCAAGAGATTGCAAAAGGCAAGTAAGCAAACTGAGGCACAAACAAACACCTTGCTATTTTTTTCTTAATGCTCACGCCTGATGCCTTTCGCCTTTCGTAACACACAAAACCTTGGCGTCTTTGCAAAGCGTCTAACGCAACGGAAGTGCATACGGCACGAAAACAATAACCCTCTGCGCGCCTTTCATCGAGACCAACACTTTCATTGCACACCAAGATTCCTACGTCGCATCCGCGCCATCGCAAGTGCTCTGCAGCTTCATGTAGCATGCGCTCAATCGCATCTGCTCCAATTCCCCATCCCCACAACACAGTGGAATGATTCTCCACAAAATCACAGAGCATAACGCTCTTCATTTCTTCCTGCTCTCGGCAAAGCCCTCATCCACAACTTCCGCTTCCCACAACTCATGTGCCAGTCGCATTTACTTGCATACGCGCAGTCATTAGCTGCGACAGCGACGTTCAGTGTCGCTGCGCCCAGCGGTGTACTCGATGCACAGCATTGCTTGTTTCGCTTTCTCGTTCCCCCACAGAGCTCATCAGTGACGAACCAACAAGAGAGCAGAAAACCTTAAACACTAGGTAAAAAAAACACTCACGCAAGGTGCATTAACCACCTCTCAAATTCTAGCACCCAACCGGCGCTACCTACTCTCTGAGCGTACATGGAAGCATCGTCTGCATTATGGAAGTCCACAGCCTGGAGCAGTGTTTCGCTGATCTGAAGATTGCAGTGAGTCAAGACTTTTCCCTGGAGCTGCAGCTGAAGAGTGATCAAAAGGAGCAAGCGCATCACTAAAGAAAACTTCTTGACGGGAACTGAGCGTGCGCATAGTACATCATGCCTTGCAAGCTTGTAGCTAATGCGCGGCAGACGTCAGGGCCTGGTGCGTCATGCGATAGACGGAAGGCGAGGCAAGCAATGCAAACGGCTAGTCTAAACGTTGTAGAGACAAACAGCTGACGAAGATATTGAAATAATTGTAAGCACTCTTTGTGGTGAATATACGCCGTTGGCTTCAAAAGTATCAGTGCGGGCACTGTACGTTGCAACACTGAAAATAATGCACAGCGGTGAAGGGAGTGACCGAGCAGAGCAGATGCATACAATAGGACACAGCGATTCATGTCCTGTTTGTACGTTCATGAATCAATCATGCTGTCCGATTAACAGCAAAGGAAACACAAGGTGCGCACACAGACGAAGCTCTATCACTCGCAGGATTCCGGCATTCCTTCAGCGCTCATCCTGGGAGGCCTTCTTCAACACGTGGACCCGGAAATGTC
The DNA here is from genome assembly GCF_000499385.1 of Eimeria necatrix. NCBI lineage: Eukaryota > Apicomplexa > Conoidasida > Eucoccidiorida > Eimeriidae > Eimeria > Eimeria necatrix. The sequence goes on from NW_013652212.1 coordinate 4,163, forward strand.
GCTTCAGCACAGCACGCCCCAACGCACGTGCACGCACCAAATCGACGACAAACCCCTTTCAAGTTCTGGCACAACTTCTAAGCAAAGGCAGTGCACAGGCTAAAATCAAACAAGCTGGTTTCACCCTGCACCACGGGAAACACTGAAATTCCACTCAAATATTTGTGCACCAGCTATGTGACCTCCCACATCTTCCAAAATTCCCCACCTGTGGAAACCAACCTATGCATGAACGTCTTCAACGCAGATTAAAAGTGACCCGCTCTGTTTGAGTGATGCGGTAATATGACAAAGTTTGCTATGCATGACGTAAATCCTTCAAAATCGCTAAGTTGGGTGTGCGATTCGTATCGCTCACCTAATCATTTACTTGCCGCCACAATTAAGTGGGAGGTTCTCCCCATCAGCGCAAAAACTACAGCGTCGAATATCATCTATGTCAAGTAACTTTGTTGTCAACAAATGTCGCAGCTTAAGCGCTACCAGGCCCGCCCAAAAGTGTCCATAGCATGAAACACCGTCTTCAAATATGGCTGCAGCCAGTGTTGTCCTGCACTGCATGTTCTGTCGTCTGTGTCATCCGTCCATATCGCCCAAGACCAATTTCTTAGTGCAAATGGCAGAGGTCTTATAGCAAGCAGCTGAAGGACATCCTCTTTCCTAGAGCTCTACGTGGGTAAATAAGGACACTTCATCTAGTGCACGGTTTTACGAACTCCCTACGCGCACGCAAAAATGCCAGCTGGATTGTCGTACCGCGCCGACTGGGGCAGACGCTCCCTGCTACCAAACCAGAAAACAAACCGATTCATGTGATGACAATAAAGTCTGATCACAAACATAAACAAACAAAGCACACTAAAGACACGTAGCAGAATCAATAAAAAGGATCTTGAATCAGGTTGTACGTTGCAAGGCTGTGTGAAAAATACTTAGCTTGCGCGGAGACTGGTAGCGCCATCATATAGACAAAGGGTAAGGTTAGACGCGCAAACTGTTAGTCTGCATCTTTCACGCACGAAGGAATGGGCAGCCGACTAAAAAAAGCGGCTGGTAGCCTTACTGGTATCTACACGGTTCTGCGTTGGTGTTTGCATTGAAGCTAGTGGACACCGCAGCATTGCAAGAGCTGTGTAGCCGCGAAAAAGAAAAACGGGTAGGTGTGCACAACAACAGTGCACTTCGCGGACTATTTGCATTTTTATGCATTCAACCGGCTGTTTCGTTAAGATTCAACGAAAAGCAAAAGTGAAGACGCACACGAGTGTCTCGTCGCTGCATTGCCCTAACTTACACCCTGCTAGCATTCAAAGCTTGTGTGTGTCAAATTTTTGCTTTACCCAATTCCTGCTGCACGTTTGTTGGGAATAACGTTGCTGCTCTGCCCTACAGCGTTCTGGCACAAATTACGACGCAACGGAGGCGAGGAGATACATCACCAGATATACTTCGGCTACCGCTTCTCAGAAACGGTAGTGCAATCGCACGCAGCAGCTCTAACTATAGTCAAGCCAGCCCTTGCATCTTTTGAAAGACCCGGATTTTAAAGAAGAAACGGTGCAAAAAGTCGCCCATGCTAAAGATGCGTAATGCCTTGCAGCATCCACTCGGCGCCAGCGCTGCAACGCGTGGTTTTCGCGACGTGATATACTTAGGCAAGCATCAGTGCCTGCTTGGGTAGCCTCACTACTTGCAGTGCACGCTTGTCCACGAAACTGAATGGAATGCACCTTCCGGCAATAGCGCTAATTAGAATGCCGAGCTTTCTGTATCCGAAATGCTGGCGGCCGCCCTTTATATTTTTGACGAGGCACCTGCCATTCGCATCTGCCTGCACCCAAACATCCATAATCACTGATACAGCTGCTCAATTCGACTGCAACCAAAACGCTACTCAATGCAGGGTGCTGCGCGCCAGCATTCTATGTTCCCCACTTTCATGCCAAAAGATGGGATGCGAAATGCCCCAATCAAGACACCACTAAGCGAGCCACCTACGGCATTTTCACACATCAGCGTTGGTCAGTAAATTCCTAGACTCAACGCATCAAGCGCCACCTGCTTCTTTGTGTGTGTGTGTGTGTGTGTGTGTGTGTGTGTGTGTGTGTGTGTGTGTGTGTGTGTGTGTGTGTGTGAGCTGGATCATTGGCATCCGCACAATGGACGCTCAGCTCTGCACTCTAATAAATATTTGAGATGCCAAAAACCGTTGGACAGCACAGGCGTAAGAGGGAAGCGCTACTAAGGAAAAAAAACTGAAAATATATGCCTTGAATGCACACATTTTGTATGCAACCGTTTTGCATTTTTCTACGCAATATCTACGTTTGCGCCAAGCCAAGCTGCTTTGTGCAACGAGAGAGAGCACAAAAAGTGCTCTGATATGCTTCAAGCCAAAGCATAATGCAAACAACTGATAAAGCCTTTGCTATCATTCTCAGCAGTATCCGAATGGCACTGCCTCCAACTTCATAGTGTCACGTTTGCACGCCGAAGCTTCGATGACGCTGCATAGCAGTGAAAAGGACAAACAAAAACGCGCATTAGCAAGATCACTGGGCTCCATGGCTTCCTTGTGCATTCACGCATTGCATCGGCTGCTTTCTCAAGAGATTGGAAAAGACTAGTACAAACGAGCAAGTAGTTGTATTTTCTTAACACTCACCCCTGATGCCTTTCGCCTTTCGTAACACACAAAACCTTGACGTCTTTGCAAAGCGTCTAACGTAACGGAGCAGCACACGGCACGAAAACAATAACCCTCCGCGCACCTTTCATCGAGACCAACACTTTCATTGCACACCAAGATTCCTACGTCGCATCCGCGCCATCGCAAGTGCTCTGCAGCTTCATGTAGCATGCGCTCAATCGCATCTGCTCCAATTCCCCATCCCCACAACACAGTGGAATGATTCTCCACAAAATCACAGAGCATAACGCTCTTCATTTCTTCCTGCTCTCGGCAAAGCCCTCATCCACAACTTCCGCTTCCCACAACTCATGTGCCAGTCGCATTTACTTGCATACGCGCAGTCATTAGCTGCGACAGCGACGTTCAGTGTCGCTGTTCCCTGCGCTGTTCTCGCTGTGAATCAGCGCTTGCCTTGCGCTATTTCTGTCGTCTACACTACTCATCACCAATGGCACTCCCATAGTTAGCCAACGCCAGAACAAGAAATTGGCAAAAACGATTGTGAGATTTCGCATGCGCTGCAGCGCGCGTCTGCGCACGGGCTCGCTGAGATCCCTAAGTCACTGCACGTTCAAAACCAGACGTCCTCACAACAAGCTTCACTGTCTGCAGGTACGTTTCTGTGAGCGGTTCAAAAAATTGTGTATCGCACGAGCTGTCAATCCACAAGCACACGGCGCGGATTTGTTTTCGTACTTCCAAAGATTGCGCAGTAACGCGCCGGAAAGAAATCCTGCAGTTGCTTGTTGCAACAAAACTCCATGAATGTGACGGAGAATACACGCCTGAGTGCAAACGACTGATATCGTCGTTGCGAAGGCTTGGAAAGCGGAACATAGAAATTGTAGAAAGCTTTAATTGGCCTCAACTACGAAGCTTTTGTCCTCGAATAGAGCCCTATTCCACGCAAGTTAGCGACACAAGCAAG
>NW_013652213.1:0-7824 GCF_000499385.1 Eimeria necatrix
GGGTAAGACTCATGCCCCGCTCCGCTACAATCGCAAACCGCTCCGTGTAGTCCTTCAGGTCACCATTCCATTGCACTTTAGCCAACTCATATAGCGTTTCGCTCGGTGACATTGCCCTGTTAAACCGTTCCAAAAGCCGGTGCTTTACGGTCGCCCAGTCGCTTAGATCGATAGTTCGCTGTAGATACATCCAATACGTTAGAGCCGGCCCCACGAGATGGTCTATGAGCTCGGTTCCCCACTCACGCGGCTCCATTCCCTTCAGCGCGTACCGGCGCTCGATGCGCAGCAGAAAGGCCTGCATTGAGCTGCCGTCTTCTGGCGGGATGGGAGCCCTATCACCGGGTTCCGTGGTCGCCCCCATAACGGCCTTGAACGCACTCATAGCCGCATGGAATTGTTCCCACGAGGTGAAGGGCCATTCTGTTGGTGCAGCATTGGGCAGAGGAATCGCTTGTGTGGGCACCTCTTTGTGCCCGTGTGGCCGCTCTGCCACGGTGGGCTTAGGAGTCGCGTGGCGATGATGGGCGGGGGTCCCGCTGGGCATTCTGTTGACTGACATAGATGGAGTCTCCTGCGGAGTGGGGCCGATGAGCGAAGATTCCTAGGAGACAGTCTTTCAGACGTCGTATTTCATTTTCCAGGGTTGAAGAAAAAATTATTTCAGGAAGGAATCCCGGAACAGCCCCCAAATGTAGTGCACTGCGCCCGCAGCTGCGAATACGTGCTTTCAGTCCCTTGGGCAGGGTCTATAAACTGCACCCTACGCTAGTCCATTTCCTAGAAACTATAGCGATTGCAATTATGAGTACAATTCATGAGTTTTTCAAATCTGTCTGTCTGTTTCGCTCCCTCCTGGGAGCTCGCCTCCTAGTCCCTAAGGGAGGGAGGCTTGCTCTTGGCGCCGGCGCTGTCTCCAGCCCCAGTCTCCACGCAATTCCACGAATTCACGTGTGCATATAAAATATAATCACTTTCTCTTACTTTTTGTCTGGTAAGAGGGCCCTGTCTCCCTCCAGTCTTGCGACCCCTCGTAGGTCGCTGGCTAGCTATCCTCTCTAGAGCACTAATCAGCCCCATTGTAGTGTCTGTGCACTACATGGACTGGTGCCGGCGCTATCGCCAGCCCCAGTCTCCACACATTTTCAGGCACCTCTAACGTATGCATATTAATTCATAGACACATTGCCTTACTTTGATCCTAGTAGGAGGGTCCTGTCCTCCTGCAGTGTTGGGACCCCTTGTAGGTCGCTAGCTAGCTATCGTCTACAGGTCACCAGCAAGCCACATTGTAGTGCCTGTGCACTACACTAGGGGGTTTTATCTCGTTTCAGCTACCCGATCGGGGGAGAGCAGCAGAAGCAATAGCAGCAGCAAGAACAGAAACGGCAGCACCAGGAGAAATTTCGGAACGAATATATGGTGACAGTGTGCTATTATATAATCGTTTCGCCACAGAAAACAAGATAGTGATAAAATGAAAAATAGACGCTTTTTGTGTCCTCATTCGGTAAAAAGATATAAATCAATTTGTTCGGGCAAAACAATGGTTTTTGTGGCGTTCTAATTATCAAGGGTGCAATTACAGTCATCAGCAGTAACAACAACAGCAGCAGCTACGGTAGGAACAGCATCAACAGAATGCCGTTTACTTTGCGTTACGTTTTGCTGTGAGGAAGAGGAATTAAGATGTAAGCAAACGAACGTGCACAGATATTAGAAAAAATGAATGACTAAACAACCTGAAAGGCATACGAGCAGTAGAGAAGAGGGAAAAGCTAGACGGAAAAAGTTCACAGGCGGACAGACGAAAAGTTGGAACACACTTCTCTCGACTGAGGCAAGTGAACCGAAAAGCCAGTAGAGACGCACGCAAAGAAATTAGAACAGAAGCGAATAGCCACACAGAGAGAAGAAATATAATAGGGGAGGAAAAAGGGCAAACTGCTTAGGGGACGCAAGACAGGAACACTAGGTAGAAGTCTCCTTAGCTCAAATAACAAGAGCTTCGACGATTAGATCCTGAGACAGCCAAAAAAAGTAAGAAAGTTAAATTTCGGTTTTGGCACTCAAGATGGGGCATCAGCTTCTCATGGAAGAGACCCGTTTGGATATTAACATATCCACTAGGGAACACCGAATAGCAGTTGGCTTTGGCAGGACACGCCACAAATGCAGCCTCAATCTCAGATGAAAAGCTAGAACCATTGTACTAGGAAGCCCCACAAACAAATGTGCGAGGATTTAATAATTGAATTTGTTCATACTGGGGAGACCGTCCTGTGCTGCGCTGTTCACGTGGGGTGGTTCGGCTTTCGCCACATCAGGCATAATGCCACTGCTCCACGCTCGCGGACGAAACGTTACGAAACTTGTTTGGTATTCTCTTTTCAATGTGATGTAATGACTAATGCCACTATATAGTCAGCAGTCAGCAGACGCTGCTGTTGATTCTGCAAGCCGCACCTGCCGACTGCAGCTTGATGATCTGCTCCTGACCTGAGGTTAGGAGCAGAGGCATGCCAATAGTGGCCACGCATTGAAGGCCTCGTATATTATTTCCTTAGTGTCACAGTCTAATAATATCTGCTTAAACTTTAAATTAATGCAACATAGACTGCGGAAGTTTCGTCAGAATCGAGTGCCTGCGTTTCAGCCGTACCTTGAGTGGAGCGATGCATATCAGGGCAGACACACGAGGCAGAGCTAAATAAAGTGTGATCTTCATGACAGTGTATGGAAAGAAAGACCTTTTTCCAAGCATTGCTGCATTTCGTCGACCAAGATGTATCGCTGGCCCTGGGTCTGTTTCACCTTGATCGTTGCCGCTACGGAGAACCTGTTCTTCAAAGTAGAAGCTACGCATACTCGTACTGTGCAGGCCCAACACCCTGAAAATGAATCATATAAGCAGATGTGGAAGACTCCTTTAATTTTAGGGCGGAGTGGAAAGTCTTTTACACCTTTTTTCGCGAGCCTCATCTTCATCTTGGCAGCAGTAGCGGTCGGTTTTGTCGTAATGCAGTGTTATAAGTCCCTAAAAGCTCAATGGAGAGACAGAAACGGCGGAGGTCGTGGGCGGCGAATGTCGATAGATGACAATATACGTGACTCTGTAAGCTAGGCATTTCAAATTCCGGAAGCAAATCGCGGGATCAGTCCCATTCATTCCAGATTTTTCGTGGCGGGATCAAGCATCCCTGCCCTCCTTTTTCGTTTGCATTGAATATGGCACTCATGGTGTTTTTGGCGGCGCGATGCCGTAAAAACATATTTGGGCACGCAAAAAACACACGACGAGAGTGACATGAGACACTTTGGGCGTTTCGCATGGCTACCGACTTATCGTTCGGGACAAGCATTCGTCTAATTCTCCTTGGATCTCCATTTACATCTCATCAAGCACACGCTGTGAGGAACTGTTGTTTTCTTAATTTTGTATTGGTGGGCCGTGGATACCTGCTTTAGTCACTTTCAAGCGGAAATAAATGGTGTTACTCGAAAGGATTTTGGCTAACTGCAAATGCAGCAAGGCCGGTAGAATTCACACGGTGCGCCGTGGCGAAAGTAGCAGTACTATTTACAGATTCGAAGAATGCGAGCGCAACAAAATGTAACAACTGGGCTAAATTGTTTTCAGCTTCTAGGAAGCTCGTGTAGCCTGCACGAGGTTGCTGCGATGTATATCACTTTTGCGCGCTTTTCTTGACCCGAATGCACTTTTATCGTGCTGGTCTTTTGTTTCGGCCGCTGCCATACTGTTCATGTACTGAGCGTAGAGGCTGGCGATCATGTGTTTGAGCAAACAACAAAATGGACGACAGGCGGACGCGACTCCAGGGATGAAATTGAGTAATGCCGATTGAAGTTTCTTTCAGTAGACACAAATACGAGATGTTGGTTGACTTTGAACATTACACAGGGCATGCTTTCTGGCTCTGGAGGTGTGCTGTGGTGTACCAGGCAATTAGCTGACTTTTTGGTACGGATCGACCTACTGAGAACGACGTGGGATGAAGCATTTACAAATAGAACTACGGCACAAAATTGCAATGAAGGCTGAGAAATTACAATGAATGGCGAACTGTTCAGAAGCCGGCACAACGCACCCAGAGCGCATCCAGTTACTTAGGATGCCTCATCTGAAGAGCTGTTGAAGGTAACAATCGAAGGTGAAGTATGGGAAACTAGTGGCCCGCACTTTGCACAGTTGCAGTGTTCATAGATCTGAGGTTTCTACGGAAGCTCGTATGTGCATCAGGCGATGGGCCCAAAAGTTCGCAAAACTACGAAGACTCAGAAGACTCTGACACCTCCGAAAAAAAGAAACCATTCAAAAAATCACGAAATAAAACCTCAGAAAAAGTAGGAATTTCTCGAAGACACAATGAATGACTACCTATGCTGAAAGCGTCAGTCTATACGTTACCTACTGGTAGAGTTTCGATGTTATGGCAGATGTCTCTGCTCGGCGTTGCACGGTAGTGACACTAGTGACACGCTAAAGTGAAGCATCTAGTGCCACCCTGCTAAGCGTGTCGAGTCTTGGTAACGGGAAGAGTTGGAGGTCTGTGGAATTATGTGTTATGCAGTTCGACTTTCAAGGCACAACAGTGCTAGAAGTGTTGTACTTGTCGCGCCGTTGCCTAATACGTGCGGATGATATTTGATGCTGAGGGCGAAGGTGACGTGCAAACAAGGGACTCCAGCTGCCGTCCGATGAAGCTTGTTATGGACCACACGACTCATAACCGGCTTTCATTTTATTCAGTTTGAGTGCAAAGTAGAGATTCTACTAAATTTCGTTGTTCCGCTGGAGATGTCCACGTCTTTAGCCGTATACATGAAACAACACGCTGCTCACACGTTTGCGTATTTTCATAGTGGAATCGAAGTGAAGGCGAGCTCTCAACATGTTGGCCAAAACCACGTCCAGCGTCTATGTTGGCTTGAATGCCCAGCAAAACTTGTCTCTGAAAAGCTGCTACATGGAATAGTGAACGCGCCTGTGCTCAGACGCACCCCCATGGAAACACGTATTTAGACCCTGTATCCTTTCATCACATTCCGGCAAAGATACGTGATGGCTGTAGGTGTGGTTTCAGCCAATTACTGGTTTGGAACTTTGCGCTGCATGCACAGTGAATCTGTGAGATTTTAGTCGGGAACTCTTTTCTGTTTCTTCGTTTTGTTCGTTCGCGTGAAGGGTGCGCTGCAATACATATCGAGGCTTGCTTTATATCGGCTTTTAGGAGAGAATTTCCTGCCCGAGGAGGCTTCTCTGGGTGCGAACGCTTCCGATTGTAACAGCGATGTCTAGATGGAGACCATCAACTCCATCCTTGGCGCGTGCCTTGACGAAGTGTTCAAGGCAAACTGAGGCTCCACCGGCAAGCTGCAAACTGTTGTGGAAAAGCGGGTGCTTCTGAAGTGCAGAAATATACGTGCAAGCCTCCCGTACCACGTTATTACACCAGGTGCAGCACCTGCTAAACCGGCAAGTACAATCTTTTCTACGCAACAGTGTATACTTCAGCATAATGATTCCATATTCAGTCTGCGAAATAGTTGTGGTCACATTTTGCACAGCGCAGGCAACTGTGGACACTGCCAGTAGGTGCTGACAAAAGCTTCTCTTCGTCTAAGCTCCTTACACTGGAGCTTGTTGTCTGGTTCCCAAAAGATTTTTGGCTTCGCTTTGAGGTTGCATTCCCTTAATTAAGCTTAGCATATGAGGGTTCTGCCTGGAGTTTTGTAGCGTTGCGGGCTGCAACGTTTTTGTGCTTACAGCGAGTGCGTGGAACTAGACAATCTTTGCTTTCGCACTTCTTAGCTTAGCTAGTCGCGTTTCTTTTTGCCAATTCTCAGCTCACTTTTATGCAGTTCAGCATCTGTAACATGCATGGGCGGCGACTAAAGAAGGAGGTGCGGACACGTCTTTCCTCTCACTTATCCTTCGCACACAGTGCCATATGTTTTCGAGCATAAGGCAAAAGAGCAAAGTTGCCTCACTAAGACTTTCAATGCCTTCCTAGGTAATTTCAAATACCGCGTTTTTGGTTGATTTTGATTTTGTGAATCACTGCACGATAGTGTGTGCAATGATTTCAACCCCAACGAGAAAATGTGCTCGCTGCAAAGAAGTCCAACTGTTCGCCTTCTTCATGAAGTGATATACTGATAATGCAGGCGAAACAAGGGTTCCATTTCTTTTCTGAAGTGATTTATGGGCGATAACAGCAAAACAAAAATCTGGTGCTCAGGATATATAGAATGGCCGTTCACGCGAAGCATGCCACTGCATTCAACGGGTTTCAATCTCAAGTAATTCGAAGACTACTTAGCTAGTTCAACCAGCACTGCAAAGTCTGGAATTTAGCGCTTTTAGCGGAGATGCGGGCACATAGAAGCGCGTCCACAAACAAACATGGTGCCTTCATTTGCCTCCATGTGTGCATGCCTATGAAGAATTAAGGGTATTTCGGGAATGATTGGTTATATATCTTTCAATGTAATAAACAACATTCATATTGACCTTACGATTGTTGTTTATTCGGGCAATTGTTTTCTTTGGGCTCTTGACGGTTGATATTCTGGTTCTTGAAGGCGAAGAGCAGGGTTCGGTGCTTGTATGTAATGCATTTTGATATGCTTATAGAGAGTGAGAAAAACTAAACGTGCTTAGTGCGAACCCACAGGCGACTGCTATGCTGCATGCGTTGCGTGCTGTAAGTGACGGAGATCATATAGAGATGGGTGTTGTAGGTGATAGAGATCATATATTTCTGGAAAGAAGATGAGAGGGACCGCAGTCAACTTTCACACTTTCGCCGCACTAAAGTTTTTCCCATAACTGCTTTTTGCAACCCCTAAGTAGGGTCCAAGCCAGAGCATCAAACGGGGTAGGAAGTCACAGTTCATTATGTGCACGCTTCGAGGAGATGTGACATAAACTCCCTTCAGGTGAAGACATTACTTGCTTTGTACTTTTCTGTCTTGAATGAATAGATGCTTTGTACTTTTCTGTCTTGAATGAATAATAAGTAGTACAGAGAGCAGCAGCTCCCGTAGGCTTTGTTCCAGTGTCTCATGCAATAAGAAATCCTAGGCATACACAGTATCAAGCTTAGTTTTTCCTGAGCTGCCTGGAATATGTTCTCCTGTAAATTCATGATTTTAAAGCACAGTGAAGCACAGCTCGCCAAGCTCATTCTTTAAGGGCCTTCGTCGCCTTCAACGACTCCAAATCCTGCAGATAAAGCGCAGTGCCAGAAACTGCACCCAAAATGAATACAGCATTGTAATGTAGCCAGGAACACGGGCAAGTTTGCAAGTGGAGTGGGATTAGTTGAATAGGCATTGGCTTTGACGGCCGACTTGTTGTTGACTTGAGAGTTGCATGTCGCTCGGTGAATAGCAGTTTGTGCAGACCGGCCAGTGGTTTTTGCATGTGCTGCCGGTTTATCTGCGAAAAATCGGTGCTTGTTCCAGACTGTGGGTGAAGCAGTGGTATCCTGAGGCACTGGTTGTTATTTTTGCGTAAGGGCGTTTGATACGCTGCGTGGTTTTTAGAGGTGAAAGCAAGTTACGCAGAATTGTCGACAGCGCATCCTCGGCCAAAACATGCGGCACGAGACTTAGCGTGAATTTGTGAACTTGAGATTAGTAATGGCTGTATCTGCGTGTCATTCGCACGAAGGTATGACAACGTATTGCATGAGTTAGCTGATTAGTTTGTTGCGTCAACAAGGCGTTGGCCGAGTGCGTGCGCCTAGTGTTTGACTTGGGATTGTTCGCGAACGGAACGAATAGCTGACCATTTGG
>NW_013652214.1:0-70440 GCF_000499385.1 Eimeria necatrix
CGGCTGCGATTTTTATTAGTTTTTCTTGTTGTTCTGCCGCTCGGTGATGCACACAATTCGCGCATGTATTACTGGACATACACCGCAGGTGTACTGACAGCTCTAATAATCTATCCCTGAGAAAGCGGCTGTGATTTTTATTAGTTTCTCTTTTGTTGTTCTGCCGCTCGGTGATGCAACAATTCGCGCATGTATTACTGGACATACACCGCAGGTGTACTGACAGCTCTAATAATCTATCCCTGAGAAAGCGGCAAATGCAAAGGAATATACGATTGGTTTACTGCATACCAGTGAAGGCTGCGTGCGTTTGTGGGGATGATTGTTGTCCTTGTGCGACCCAGCAGCATGTGCCGAGGTCTTCTTGTCTATTATCTTGTGTGTTTGTATCTGTACATGTATCTCTCCGTCTTTGCCTGCTGCTTGCGCACTTTCAAATTTCTCCTCCTGTTTGCTTGCATGGGGCGAGTTCCGTGCATTCGAATGCTGTATATGCAGTACATGGCTGCTTATGAGTGTCAACGTTGCCCTGCCTTCTGCGCAAGCCTGCTAGTTTTCGTGCATGCCTAACATTGAGGTTTCCTGGGTCATGGTTGAAGAAAAGAAGCAAAACTGGCCGTTTTGACGTTTTTTCGACGTGGCAGTGCTCTTTTATGTTCTTCTTCTTGCCTTTGTGCCTTACTATTCCGTCGTTCTGTGTACTTGTTTTCACGGTGCCAGTGTCTTCCGACCATGTTTGCTTGTCATGATTTTTGTGCCCTTTTCACCTGTTTGTGACCGGTTGCCTCCGTGCACACTTTCTGTAGTCCGCCTTTTTTGTCACTTGCGCGCCTTTGCCGTTTGTTTGCCGCCTTGCTCTGTAGCTTCTCTTTTGTGTTTGCCTGCTTGCGTCAGCTAGTCTGAGATGCATCTCCTCTACTTGACCCTGTCTCGCTCTCACGTATACTAGGACTAGTGTTTGGCTGCCATAATCTCGCGCGCTATGTGTGTTTGTGCCTGCAGATGGCGTAACAACGGTACACGACTTCAGTCCAGTTTTAAATTCAGTAACATGCGGATTTAGTCTAACAGCATCCACCCTAGCCAGCAGCTGGCTAGCAATACAAACTCCACAAGCCACAGACGCCGCCAGCTGCTGCTGCTCGGCCTGCTCGGCCTTGCCAGCAGCTGCGGGGCGTGGTGGGAGGCCCCAAAATGCGTTGCAGCAAGCTTGAAGCCCCTGTGGCTCAAGCGCTGCAGCACATAGCGGTGGCCAGTGGTCACCCCTGTTTTTTTACAAGTGAATCGGGAACCACTTTGGCTCTAGGGCCTCAGTACTTGTGAATACAGGCGAACAAAAATACATTGCTAAAAAACATTTAAAAAGTGTCCTAATTCAAACCAGCACCATGAGATGCACCGCCAGCAGAACGCAGCGCCTGCAGTCATTGCAATGCGCTCAATGCAGCGAAACTGCAGCAGCAGCAGCTGCTGCTCGCTCCTGCCGCAATGGCTCCTGCTGCTGTTCGCTCGGGGCACGGACTGTGCGCCCGGGATGCAGCCCCAGGCACCTGCTGAGCAACCACTGCGACACTCCATACCAGTCCGAGAAGTCCTGTGCACCAGCGTCTGCAGCAACCACTGCAACACTCCATACCAGTCCCGTAGTCTTGTGCACCAGCGTGTGCTGCTGCTGCGCGCTGCACCAGTTGCTGCAAGAGTTGCTACAGCAACGAAAAGCAGCAGGTGCAGTCCTCACTGTCTTTGCTACAAGTGGCTGCACGAGGTGACTATTCACCCTACATAACCTGGGCGGCACCGTACGCGAGATCGGTGTGCTGCTGCTGCATTTTCTGCTGCTGCAGCTGGTTGGTCCCCTGCAAGGCCTGCAAATTCGGGCCCTTGAGGCCAAGCTGTTGCTGCTGCTCGTGCTGCTGCGCCAAAGCCACCAGGTGCAGCAGCTGCTGCACCCGCGCAAAGTCGCAGTGCGGAGCCCAGTAACATAAAGCCGATAGCTCAACTGTTTCTGTTGCTCCAGAAAGCAAGTGCAGCAGCTGCCCCTCGGAGCCCACGCCGAGCGCCCACTCTGCTAATTTGCATGTACACCCGAGACACCGCGCCAGCTGAAACGGGGTTTTGCGAGGATCTGCTGCTGTTGCTGCTGCTGCTGCAGCTGCTGGCGACGCGGCAGCAGCGGCCGGCACAGCAGGAGCGGGGGGCAGCGTGCCCGCTTCCTGAAGCGACTCGACAATTCGCTGCACTAGGCAAGCAGCAGCAGCAGCACACAGGCCTTTGACAGCAGCAGCAAAAGCAGGGGAGTCAAGAACGTCCCGCGCCTCCTGCAGCAGCAGCAACACCTGCCCCGCTGCAGCCGGAGGCAAAGCAGCAAGATCGTTGCTGTCTAAAGACTCCTCCTCCGGCAGCAGCAATGCTGCATACCCGTACTCATCCTCCACAAAGTCACCTGCACCTACAGCCGATGCTGCTGCTGCTGCTGCTGCTGCTTCTGCTGCTACTGCTGCGCTGGCACTTGCCGCTGCCGCTGCTGCAGCATTTTTGGAAATGTCAATGTCTTCGAAACCTGGGGGACTACTGTGCATTTGTTGCCGCCTGATTGCTTGCTGCTGCTGCTGCCGCCACTGCTGCTGCGTTGCTTCTCTGCAGAGTCGCGAACACATTCTGCACATGATTTGCTGCAGCTGCTGCTGTAGCAGCTCCGCCGTTATCGCCTTTTGCGGGGGGAAGACGGAGACAAAAGCACAAACCTCGGAGAGTGCTGCTGCAGCAATTCGCGATATGACTGCAGCTGAAGCAGCACGGCGAGTTGAGGAAAGAAAGACGAAGTTCTGCTCGTGCTGGCGCTGCTGCTCTTCCTGCTGCTGCTGTTCGTTCTGCTGCTGCTGCTCTTTCTGCAGCAATGCCGCAGCGAGGATGTTGACTTGGACGCGGTGCAGCAGCAGCAGCAGCAGCAGCAGCACGGTGCAGCTGACCGTCCGTGCCACCACATTAGCGCACAACTCTCTAAAACATACTTCCTTCTGCTGCGGCGTCATCCTGCTGCACTGCTGCGGCTCTCTAAGAACTCGCGTGTATGCGTCTACGGGGAATGCTGCCTCCAGCTGCTGCTGCTGCTGCCGCTGCACCTCCCTGAGAAGCAGCAGCAGCGAAACATCCGACACGCACTGGTTGCGTACGAAGTGAAATGCAGCAACCCACTCCGCCTCCGTCACCTGCTGCTGCTGTTGCTGCTCCTGCTGCTGCTGCCGCAGCTGAGTCAACTCCCCCTCACTCAGTCCCAACTCCTTCAGTAGCAGCTGACTTAATTCCCCATCGTCGGCGTCTAGCAAAGCAGCAAGCCTCTTGTGGTGTTTGTAGATTTTTGCTGCTACTGCTCCTGCAGCAGCTACTGCTGCAGCAGCTGCCGCACCCGCCAGCACTTTGTACGGGTGGCGCTTCACAGAGCCCCACAGCCGGGACAGCATCTTTGCTGTTGCTGCTGCGGCGGGGCTTCGATGTGAAGAAATTACCTCCGGCAAGCAAAACAGGGGCTGCTCCAGCAGCCGCAACAAAAGCCTGCACTAGCTGCAGCTCCCGCTGCTAATATTGATTACACCCACACTCACGGGGCTGGGCGCTGCTTGGAAAAAGAGACTTGGATGATGGCGTTCAGCCGCACTTGCCACTGCAGTTGCTGCTCTGGTCAACAGTGCTGCTGCTGCTGCTGCCACGCCAACCCCACAGTCTCCTTCCCCACGTGTCGTTACGTCTGTGGCTGCCATAGGGAGCTAAGGGCAAGTGAAATATCGGGGGAGTCCGGATGCAGCAGCTGCTCCTGCTGCGGCGGTGGCCGCTGCTTCTCCGGCTTGTGCACGTACACCTCAGGGCAGGCACAGACTTGACGAGGAAGAGGCCACAAAGCCGTAACCCCAAACACCAAACCCCAAACTAGAGCCTAAGGCGTGAGCATCAGGGAACAAAGCCCCGACAAAATGTAGGGAGGCTGCTTCTGCTGCAATGCTGCCACAGCCTGCTAGGGTCCGTCACGACACAGCAGCAGCAGCAGCAGCAGCAGGCCCGCTCACAAGGGGGCCCACCGCCATATGCAGGCTCTTTCTAGAAAAGATGAAGACGAAAAATGAAATGCGAAAGAGTTCTCAATATTATTTTAACACATCGAAACTTCCTTACGAATAGCTTACAAGTAGGGCGCAGCTCTACTGCTGCAGAGGCTGCTGATGAAGGCATCAGCTATGTGGCCGCTTCTACACTTGGCTCCGGTTCTTCCTGTAGTTTCCAAAGCTTGCGTCTCTGATACCAATGCTGAAACAATTACCTCCTGCCCTTGTCTGCGGCTCTTTTTCCCCCTGCAGTGGATCCGGCACCTCGCCCGAGCAGAAGTGGGTGATGGAACTTCTGTTGCGGGAGATAAGCGGAAACGTTACACGCATGGACGTGAAAGACTAACGACTCCTGAAATATTGTTTGCCGATGTTGGACATGTAAGAGGGAGGCGCTACCGCGTCTCTAAGGCCGCGCTTGCAGGAGGAGGAGCAGCAGCAGCAACAGCAGCAGCATAGCTGTGTGCAGGCAGACGGCTAGCTGCAGCGGTCATCTACGCGCTGTAAATGAGTGTGTTTCGGTAAACGTAATTAACAGCCTGCAACGTGGGCTGTCCAATATCCTAATTCTAGCTTGAGAGAGTCTAGGAGCGTGTGCCTGGAGCAGGCCCCGCCGGTCTAGTGGCTTGTGCTCTTGAGGGGCTTAGTCACCTCCACAGAACGGGTTCCCTATGGGGAAAGATTAGACAGTAAGCGCCGGAACTTGGCATGAATACCTGATGTTTATGAAGGAATATCAAGTAGTGAGGCTTTCATTTTGGGAACCCGCACGGGGCTGGACGAACCTGCATACGAGAACAGAGCGTCTCATAACAAGGCCATAATCGTAAGATACGAGCCCTTCCTCGTTGGCATCTCTAAATAGTGCTCTGAATACAAATTGAAAGGAACGGGGGGACCAAAATAACTGGAGGGTGCTTCGCCGTTCCATCCTAGTGGGGGAGGCAGGCTTCTTTGGCTATCATTAGATTACCAAGCGCACACTTACGAATGAAAAAGAGCAATCATCTAATTTGAATTTCTTCGTTCTTCCAAATACTTGAATGAAAACGGTATGCAAGGTGCTAGGCTACAGCTTGTGACGCTACACCTTGCGAGGGCTCAGCACAGCCCTAGGCACCCATGTAGTTACGGGCAAGCACGAGCAAATCAACTTGGCATAATTCAAGAAAGATTTGCGCTTCTATGCTAGTTAAGGAGGATCCTAATGCGTTCTATATGTTGGAAAATGAACAAAACAAACCCGGCTCTAAGGGCGTAAAAGCTGAGGGCGGAGCAAAGAATGTACATAATAGTAAATTAACAACGCAAGCTGAGGCATCCAGATGACTAAGGCGGTTGTAAGAAGTTTTTTAGACTTTCGTAGAGCCTTAACCCTCTAGAAAAACGCCGGCCCTTCGTGGCGGTGTGTCCGAGTGGTTAAGGAGGTAGACTAGAAATCTACTGGGCTCTGCCCGCGCAGGTTCGAATCCTGCCGCCGTCGTCTCATCATTGGTCTTTCCTCTAGGGACCTTCACTAGTTCTTATGGGATTGGCAATGCCCATCCAGTGAAATACACTGGTTCTTGGTACGCGCAATGTCCTACATAAGTTATGCCTTTTCAAGAATTTACCGTACCTACCTTGTTATTTTTTTTTCGATACAACGAAGAGTACTTTGTTGCTTTCTTTAATGTTGTATATCAGAGCTTCCCTAATGCTTCAGGCTGAAAATCTGAGCCTTCTACAAAGTCTTGCAATATCATGCAGCACAAATACACCAGCTGCATTCAGCGCCTGCCTGCAGAAAGCAGAGCACTGCAGAAAAAGGCTGTTTTTGTTTAGCGGGGGTGCCTTTGACTAACCGCAGGTTAGTCGTAGGGATACCACGTCAACAAATAGGACTGCCATTCTTAAAGGCAACCAAACTCAATAAAGGCTGGACTATAAAGCCTATACTCTGCTTCTTGCAGAAGGTATTTGCTCTTGACATAGCTGGCCATCAAGAGGAATTTCCGGCTCCACCGTGCACCACCGTGTTACTTCCATCCAGTCACGCTTACATATGCCATAGTCCCTGTGCCTGAGCACTGTTTCTGCGTTGGCACGGGCGCTCGACGCTCCTGATTGTTGCTGTCCCGCGCCTAAGCGGTAAATGCTCCCACTCGCTCTGCATCCGGTGCTTCTTAGGCTCTGAAAGCTCATCTAGTTACCCCCAAACAACGCAGAGAACACTTGGTAAGCTCATGGACTCTTACTAAGTTTACGTAGACCATAGACTATTCATCTCCCTACGTGTCGATTTCCCGTTATCTGCGTCTGTCCATTAGACGGAAGTGGGGGTTATTTTGGCCACTGTGCAGCTCTTCTTTTTGTTTTGAAAACCCTACGCTGTGTCTTTCACGTGTTAGAGATGCCGCTGGAATGCCAGTTTTGGGAAGTGCATCACTAAAAAAAGCAAATTCGTAGAATCAGTAGCTGGAAACTTATAACCTTTTGACTGAATAGTTTTTCCAACTATCAGACCAAGATGCAGAAAAATTGTCCATTACAAAACGTTCCCACACTTTCCCATTCATTACGAATAGTTAGTTGACAAATAGGAGGCATATCAAAGCTAGGACAGTATTCACATTTGCATTTATATCTATATCTGTAAATGTGCATGTATATAGTAATGCATATAGTTGTGTGTTTACGTGTGTGTATGCGTACCTGTATCACTATTCCGCTTATGCACAACTGTTAATTTGTGCTAATTCGCACTTGTTGTCTTGGCATAACATTTACTGGCTAGGATTGCAAGAGCAAGCGCAGCGAGTTCATTATATCTGTTGAACTACTTCGCTACAACCGCAGTACTTCTCACAAGCGTGGCTCTCAAGGTTTCGGATGCCAGAACATTACTTTCACGCACCTGGAACAAGTGCACTATTGGACATATAATGTAGCCTACTTGAAATGAGGCTGAAAGCAGCATCTCCGGAAAAGCATTATACAAGCTTGCAGCTCTTGTTTAATTGCATAGGCCTTCTCAAATCTACCTGTTTAATGCTGAACATTGGGCAGATATCTGCGTGTCGAAGAATGTTAATGCTGGATCTCAGGAAAGCCCTGATTTACAGAAGTACTGAGCAACACTTCAAATATATTTCTACGAGAAGGACGGGAAACTGCCAGTTATTTATACCGAAGGGATGAATGTTACTGGGCGTGGGTACCGAGCCAGTGGTCCAGTACTTCGAAGTGTTATAGCTGCGAAATATTATGTTTGAAGATTCAACATTAGAATATGAATAATGGGGAATGTGTCGAAGCCGGCGACGCCACGCTCCTGGTGGAGAAGAAAGAACAGATGCGTGGAAAAGTCTCAGTGTTAAAGGAAGCACTTTTCTTAATGCGTTCTCCGCAGCATGAGCCTCTATTAACTCTTTTTTCTATGCTGGTCCCTACTCGAAAACAATGTATGGAGCTACTCTTTATGAAAGACACAACGTAGTGGCGTTCTTGGGTAGCAGGAAACCTTAGAGCCACACGAACGCCATAGGGCATGCAACAGAAGCTGGCGTGTTTTCCGCTGTTGCCTTTTTATCACCAATATGCTCAAAGGTGGTGAGCTGCTGTTGGAATTAGACCCATACCCTATGTGCTGACTTCTTGCGTGCTCCTTGCAAGTAGCAAGCATCTATGTCAGGTTCATAAGGCTCTTGATTCACTCTTTGCTGCATACGGCATACAGTGAAACATTATCGGAAGCATACCTTCAGAATTATTCATCAAGTCACCAACACCCGTACTGCATGGGCGGTGCCTGCTCAGAGACCTTGTGTATGCACGACTTATGGAGGGAATCATGAGGCCAAGGGACAGGAATTCCTACCTGCGTAGACGTGATATGGACGCAAGAAGTGAGCGAATATATTGGCTCAAAATTTGGATCTTCTCCAAGAGAAGATCTTGGTTTAGTATTTGCCTCTAATCGCGACGCGGAGAACGGAGGTGACCTTCACAATCTTCTTGAAGGTCCGGTAAAGGGGCAAAAGCGACCCTTCCCCCTTCCTCTCATTAATCTGTTCAAGTGATTGTGCTTTTTCTGGTCGTGTTTCAGATAAATTTAGTGCTTGGCTGGGAGATGGCGGTGCAGTCGCTCTGCTCAACTTCCAGGTACCTCTGGCGATCTGCCTCTACTCCGCCCTGAGATGCCGGGGAATTGAATGGTCCCTGCGCACAATCTTGGCGCCTACGCAGTCCTAACCTCGGCTGAAACTGACAAAAACATTTAAGCATTACTAAAGCCATGCACAGAGCGCAACAAGAGGGGAACCTACATAATAGCCTAGGTGAACTGTAATGGGCGCAGGCGTGCCGTCATGGGCTTCCTAGAGATGCAGTGGATCGCAGGTGCCAAAGCAGAATTTTTCGATGCCTTTTCAACCCTCTGTCGTTGCCGCTTTGAAGGGCACAGTTGCTCAACTCCCGCAAGCGCGGAGAAACGCAGCCTAACCATTGGTCTCCTGTGACAGCCCTGTGTGACTTCTTTGCCTCCTCACGCACCTCAAGGGTCTAGCGCGCAACCCCGTCCTGGTTCCATTGTTCAACACACTGACTCAAGATATTTTGTCTCCGACCCATGGTTTTAAGGATCTAGAATCCAAAATGGCCTCAGCCAGCCAGAGGCATGTTCCGGGAGCGCTCTGGCGATGCTTTTGAGACACTGTGCCCACGTGCGACCGTTTTTAATAGAAACATAAACGTGATGCCCCTGTATGGAGGCTGTACCGTTCATGAGTAGCGCATTTCGGCTGCCAAAGACACAGCATATACAACCCGCTAGAAATCCTTCCTGCACCCCTCCTGAAATCTATTTACCCCTGAGTTCAATTGAAGGAAACGTCATGCTGAAAAACGCCCTTCAGCAACAAGGGCGAAAAGCGCCCCAACTTCTGGCTCCTCGGGCTGTACCCTTTCACGAGGGTGTCGCCACGCCGGCTTCGTGCCCAGCTTGCCCAGCCACCTTCAAGAGGATGGGAAACCCCTCTTGCTTGATATAGTTCCAAAATAACACTGTTTCCTGTCTGAGTTTTAAAAAGATGTTTTTCATCCTCCCCGCCCTACATCCCAGCACGGCGCCCGGCTTTGCCTTGTGGCCATTGTTCGCACTCTTCGCCTGAGTTATGCTTGGTCACTTGGGTCTGCCTGTCTGCTTGTTCTCCTTATAACCGCAATTCTTTGTAGCATTTTGAAGCCACAGTTTCAGACCGCTACAACGTCAATGTTTAACTACATAACCAAACGTGTTCAGTTGTACAGCAGCACATGACTCTGATCGGACGGTCACACCACGCATCTGCCTAAACATCTTTAGGACAGAAATAGGGCACTGACGGCGGAGCTAGCTACTTTTCCTGCTGGCTTGACGACGTGGTTGCTTTTTTGCATGCAAGAAGCCATTGTACTTCCAAGAGTGGTGCAATTCGAAGGTGGAGAGGCCATGCCTCAACAGAGCAAACAACACTGGCAGAGGAAGCAACAACAGCAGAAGCAGCAACAGCAGCAACAGCAACATCAAGAGATACAACATCGTTAGTAAAACCAGGCAATGGAAAGTCGGGGGCTTCATGAACCGCTTTGGGTCTTGCAGCAGTGCTGATTTTACAGCTCTGCTGCTAAAAAAACGTAGGAGGCATAAAGTTCATGCAGGCAACAGACTGTTCGAGTGCTTTTGCAAATGCTGCCGCTAGTCGGCTGTGTCTGTTGCTGTCCGCAGACTTTTCCCTAGCCCCCCTCAGCCAATATGAGTAGCTTCATTCAAATGGCCGCATCTTGCAAGATAGCTGCTGCTGCATCTGCTACATCTGCTGCTGCTGTTTCTGCTGCTGCTGGCGATGTCGCTGTTGCTGCTGCTAGGTCCGCAGTGCACGTGGGAGATGCTCCTGCCTCTAATGAAGCAGATTTAGCAGCCACATGTGCGGCGGGCGCAGTAAGGACTGCGGCGGATGAGTCGCAAGCTCCAGAGCCCCGGCGGGAGCAAACCTGGCGCTTGCACATCCTGAAGGTGCCACAACAGCGTCAACGACAGACGCAACAGCGTCACCAGCTACGAAACTACAGCTTTTTCAAATGTATCAAAATGGAATAACAGGATTGCAAAGGGACATTTATAGCAGTGGCAAGTGAACGTATGAGCATCAGTAGCAGGACTATCGGGAGAAAAAAGCCACAAAAGAAGCAATGGCAGCAGCACCAAGAGCAAATATAGGAAAAACAACACTGAGACCGACAGCGAAAGTGCTAGCAGCAAAATAGAGACGAGAATAAGAAGAAACGGAAACAGGACGAGCACCATCAACACCCAAAGCTGGAGCAGCAGTAGCAGCAACACTAGAAGCAGCAGCAACACGAGCTGCGGCAGCAACAGCAGCAGTCTCTGTATAAAGGCCAGAGTAGCAACAGTAGCAAACCACGACAAAGTCGGCGAGACCGAACGAAAGCAGCCTCTGGACCCCAACTGCAAGTGCAGCATATGTGTAAGTTTTACTCCAATATTTTATTCATGTGTTGTTTGCCTTCGAATTCGACTGCCAAATGCGAAGAAATAGAAATAAGAAACTCGGAGTCCTCCCGAGAGAAACAAGCACGGCCCACAGGATCCATGACTTCGATTACACCTATGACATCACCCTGCAAGCATCCATTTGAAAACGTAAAAAAAATACATTGGACGAGGATATAAACGCATATATGCCTTAAATAAACAAAGGCAGCAGTGAGCGCTCGTGACAAGACGCTACAGCACCATCTCGTTGAAACGCTAGTGCAGATCCAAACGAAGACCGGGCTACTATTCTTGCTGTTGCTGCTTCTCGTGCTCTTTGCAACTAATGCAAGCAACAGAAAGCAACACAAGCGGTGGGAAAAAGACAAATAAAATCAAGGTAAGCAAAAAGAGGTAGGAAAGGAGAAGAAATAAGAAAAGTGACACACTTGAAGGCAGCACGAAACGCAGTGGCATCAGCGACAAATGAGGGACAACCACAAAGCATAACTACAAAGATAAATCACCTGAAAGCCAAAAACAGGAGCACCCAAAATCTGCTTTGCTGCTAGGCGCCGAGTTAAAGTATTCCCTGGGGGAATATTTGCCAGAAACGACAAACTATCTCGCTGCTGTTGATTTGCCTGCTCGATGCCGGTTTGAGTAAGCTGCTCTGGAGCAGTGTCACGCTGCACCAAAGCATCTGCAAGAGTTTGTTGCTGTTGCTGTTGCTGCTGCTGGGGAGACAATGATGCGCCTTTGCCTGTCAGGAAAGCGGCGGCTGCTCTTTGCTGTTGCTGCTGTTCATGAGGCAACGGTACAGTTTCTTCTGTCTGCTGTTTCTGCAGATGGGCCGCCAGGGCATGCAGCTCTTCAGGCTGTACAGATTTTCGGCTTCGCACCTGCTGCTTCTGTTGCTGCTGCTCCTTAGCTTGTTCGAGGTGCTGCTGCTGTTGATGCAACGCACATGCAATTGAGGGGTCACCCCCTTGGGGCTCGATGAGCTTCTCCTTTTGCGGGGGTCTCCAGTTGACAAGTTTACCTGTTCTGTACGCCTCGCCAGGAATACCTGCATCCAACTGAGAAGGCAGCAACAGCAGCAGCAGCAGCAGCAGCATGCCGAACTTCTCGATGCAGAATTGCAGGAAGGTACGCCCACAAATTAGCAGTAACAGAAACCATATGGGCCAGAAGGATTGCTGCTGCCACAGCAGCAGCAGCAGCACCGGAAGAGAATAGCTCACCGGTAGCGTGAGAGGCTTGCCGTTGAGGACGGTGCGAAAGCATTTATTCTGCATGTCAACTCTATAGAACACTACCTTCGCCGCCTGCATGTAATCCTATGGGCAGCAACAAACGCCGAACGCAAACAATACTCGGCCACATGTGTATAAATAAGGAGCACTTTGCTGGCTGGCTTGGTGCACAGCTGCGTGTTCAACTTTGACGTATAGCTCCATGTGGCTAGCTAGCTTCTTGATTAATTAGCCATATTAGTAGCCAGCTATCTAGCTGCCTGGGAAGTTAGCTTCAGCCTTTCCAACTAGCTAGGAAACTGGGTAGCAATTTACTTCAAGCTCCTGCATGAGATCCACAAAGATAAAGTTCTCTTCGTCCTTTTGTGTTTTTAGCCGCGCACCCTCCTTCGTGTCCAGCAGCAGCAAAGGGACCATTCCTAAAGCAGCAGCAGCAACAGCGAAAACCGCCAAAACTGAGCACTCCACGAGGAGTCGCAGCAGCACGAGCGCAGCGCGAGCAGCAGCATCAAGTGACGAAGGAAAAACACCGATGCCACATGCAGCTACGCCGCCAGCGTGAGCAGCAGCAGCAGCAGTGGCAGCAGAAGCAAACTCACCAAGAAGGCAGCCAAGAGAAATGCCAATGGCGGAGCCCAAATAGTAATAACGACGTGAAAGGGGAAGGTCAAGTTGTTCCTTCGTGAGGCTGCAGATACAGTTCGCCTTCGGGCGCGCAGCCCAGTATATCGCAGCAGCAGCAGCAGCAGCAGGGTAAATAACGGCAGCAGCAGCGACAGGGTCAGCAGTCTGGCCTACTTCGGTCGAGGAATGCCCTTGAACTTCGTCGTCAAAGACTCAATCCAAGAGCCCATCCATATTCCAAGCAAATCGCTTAACCAATTACCTGTAGCAGCAGCAGCAACAGCATTACTGCAAGTATATTAGTTATGTGAATGCACCGGCATGGGAGCATGCAGCCACGAAACAACTCCGCAACAAACCAGAAACACTGGTTGTTAGCAGCAGCAGCTAACCAGCAGCAGCAGACTCGGAGCCTCTACTGGTGTTCCAGAAGCTTGACAGTCAGCAGCATCAGCAACAACACCATGTGCAACCGAGAGCTTACCAAGTGCTGCAGCAGCCATCGTGGAAAGACCAAGAGACACGCAGAGCGTCGTATCAAACTGCGCAATGACAGCAGCCACAGCAACAGCACCTGGCGCAGTAGAAGCAGCAGCAGCTGCAGCAACAGGCTAGTCCCTGCCATAATGGGGAGCTCGAAAGACAAACACTTCCAGACCCAAAACAAACAGCAACAATTCTGGCAAAAGCACCACCGGAAAAAAAAGCAGCAAGTCCAGCCGCAGTGGCAGTGACAGCACGAGAAAAGAGCAGCAACCTGCAAATCTGCTGCCACTGCAGCAACGGCAGCAGCAGCACCAGTGCGCGCAACAGCAGGATTGACGAATGCAGCAACGGCTGACCATATCTCCAGCGGTGATCATGACGAAGTTGTCAACAAACCCAAAACCGATAAAGGGAATACTTCCAGCTAGCACCAGCATCCACAGCTGCTGCGAAGAAGGCCGCGCGGGCCCCCCTACAGCTGCTGGTGGCTGCTGCTGCTGATCAGCTTCCTCATCTCGCCTCCCTTTGGATTTCAGCTGCTCCGCTGCAGGTGGTGTGGAAGCAGTTTCAGCCTGAGCGGCAGGGAGAGCAGGCAGCAGTCAGTACGCTTGAATTTTGCCGCCTGAAATTCTGCTGGCTTTCCACAACTCCAGCTGCTGCAGTGGTAACTAAAGCCCGCCGCACCAGCAGCAGCAGAGCTGCATGCAGCAGCAGAAGCAACGCACTTGGTCGGGAGCAGGGGGCTCTTGTGCTGCAGCGGCACGCTGCGCCGAAGCTGGATCCTCAGCACTCCCAGCCAATGCAGCCTTAGCAATATCGATGCAGCCAATAGCTGCAGCATTAGCTGCTGTTGTGGCGCTGCTGCTGCTGCCGAGCTTCCCGGGAACAAGCAGCCCTATCCCTGCAGGACACACTACATTTCCTGCAGCAGCAGCTGAGACAGCACCAGCTGCTGCCTTTCTAGGGCACAACCAAACCACTGAGTCTGCGGGCCGGCGAAAGATCCACTGAGGAGCCACAGGGGCAGGAACAACTGCAACAATAGCAGCAACTTCTGCCTCCTCCTTTGTTGCTGCTGCTGCGGCTTTTCTCGCTTCGTCCGCGAATGCTGCTTTGACTGCTTCTATCTGGGATTCTGCTGCTGCTGCTGCTGCATCACATGTGCTGATGACCCACTCGCTGGTCATGTACTCAGGCTCCCCAGAAGCAGCAGTGCTGCGGGAGGCAGCTGCCCCGTCCTCCGCAGCAGCGCCCTCAGCAGCAGCAGCAAATGAAGTTCTGGCCAGAGTGTATCCATTGTTGCCAACACTGCTGCTGACGCTGCTCTTTCTGTTACTACTAGGGTGGCTTCCTGGTTTTGGTGGTGGTGCTGCTGCTGCTTCATGTGATTTCCCAGCCTGTGAGATGCCATCCCATTTACTCAAGCCACCATTCCTAATGCCGCTGCAGCGGTCGCTCGTGAAACTGCTGCTGCTGCTGCTGCTCGTGCTGCTTTTGCCTCTGGAAGGGCAAATGATGCACGGAGGCTTCGTGGGATGCAGTGAAGGTATGTAGCAAATGGCCTTCATGCCCTCTCCTGGTGCCCCATTATGCAGAGGATGGCTGCACAGCAGCAGAGTCCTGCTGCAGCTGGCGCAGAAACACTTTTCGCTGCTGCTTCTGTTTGGAAAGCTCTGCAGAATGCTGTTAGTTGCAGACTTAGGCAGGCGGGGCTTGTGTGTGAAGGGCTGAGCCCTTCGTGCTGCTGCGGTTGCTGCTGCGTTTGCTGCTGATGCTGCTTTTGCTGTTGCGGCTTTTGCTGCTGCTGGCTCTTGAGGCAACAGATGCACGGTGGTGTACGAAGCTGCCCACTTCCACGCTGCCGCGCGAGCTAACCTGCTGCTGCTGCTGCTGCCGCCGCTGCTGCTGCTGCTGAGCATCCCAGTGCGCTGCAGCAATGCGCTGACCATTCTCAACTCCAGTGCAACAAGTTCTGGTCACCCGCGTCAGCTTACTTGCCTTTAGTACAATGCTGCTGCTGCTGAACAGCCTCCGGTTATCCGTAGCTCTACCTACTCAGACTTGCCTCCACGACGTTGCACTGGCGGCTGGTATTGCTGCTGCTGCCGCTGCCGTTGCTTCTGTTTCTGGTACGGCTGCTGCGCCTCTCCAATATTTGTTCAGGCTGCAACAGCAGCAGCGTCGTTGCCAGCAAAGCTTTCTGAGCAGCATCAGGTCCGCAAGCGGCAGCAGCGACTACTGCTGCTGCTGGAGCAGCAGTAGAAGCTGTTGCTGATACTCCTGTACAGGCTACCTCCGCAAGAATTGCGCCGCTGAAGCAGATGCGCCTATTTCAAGTGTTGCTGCCGCTCTTTCTGCTGCTGCCTCTACTGTTGCTCTTCTAATCCCGAGCTGCGTGCGCCTCTGCCCAGAACAGCACGGCCAAGATGGCAGTTCCAGAAGAGCCTCTTGCTGCGACGAAGAGGAAGCTTCACGGAGTGCCCAACTAGGTGCAGACAAGGCTTTGCTTGCCGGCTTTTAGAGTTAGGCGAAAAGTAATACTACATTTGGTGGCGGCCGTGTTGCTGCCGCCACCTTTGGTATTTCACGTGGTATTAGCTACACCACTAAAAAGTACTTATGGGGGTAAACAAAGCAATGTACGGGAACTATGATTAGCCAGAGCAGGGCTGGGAAAAACAAATTTGCGGCTGTTGCTGTCTGCGGCTGCTGTTGCTGCTGCTACAGCAGCTGCTGCCGCTGTTATTTGGGGTGTCTCTAGAGGAAAGTATAAAATTAGAAAGGCACAAAGTTGCCTAATACTAATACTTGACCAACTTGCAAAGTTCTAGTAGCTGATCCTTTTCAGCGAGCGGCCAGCAGCAGCAGCAATAGCTTCCGTTGCTGCTCCAAGGCGGCAGCACTGCAGCCGCCTAGGCTAGAGTAGCTGCAAGATAAGACCTTCTGTTGTAGTGGCTCTTCTAGTGGTATTAGTGGAAGAGAGTTCAAATACATTAATTAGTAGCTTTGCTATCAAGAGGCCACAAATACCCCTTACAGCAGCAGCAGCAAGTCCTGTATGAGGTCGTGCGTGGACCGTTACAGTCCGTTGCCGCCGCTGCTCGAGCTGCTGCAGCAGCAGCAGCGGGAGTAGCCTCTCAACGATGAATTGCAGCGAAGAATTTTCCCAGCAAAACTTTTTTGTGTATCATTCTGCTGCTGCTGCCATTGCTGCCGTGTAGCACGAGAGCCGGCAGCCATAGTTGCTCACCAGCAGCCGCCAGAGCCAATCGATGTTCAGTCCTCTTCACCAAGCACCTGCCAGCACTACAGGCATTCCCTGTGGTGAGGCTTGTTGAATTTCACTTAGTTGCTGCAGCAATAGCAGCGGAAGAAGCAACAACAGCCACGTAAACCTGCAGCTCGCTGCTGCAGGGCGAGGCCGGCTGGGTTCCATTGTGTCTCACACTGCCTCTCCTGCTGCTGCCGTTGATGGCACTGGCGCACGAAGCTTTTGCCTGTCTCAGCGAGCGTAAGTTTATGGACTCAGCACCAGTGACATGAGGCAGCAGCAAGAAGAGCAGCCCCACAGCGATCAGCGCAGCAGCAGCACCTCAAGAACACGAACACGCAGGCAGCAGCAGCATTAAAGGATAACAACAACAGCAGAAGAAGGACAGGCAAAGGCAGTACAAGAAGCAGCATCCCCTTCGCACTACTGGACCTCTCAAGCTAGCATGAGAAGATTCTTTGGAATCTTCCGCCGCAGGTGACCCTCAGGCGTATTTATGCCCATCCAGCTGCTGCTGCGCTTTTCGCTGCTTGCAATGCTCTTTTAAATGCTGCTGTCTGTCGTCGGTGTGCCTCTGTTGCTGCTGTTGGGGTACTTGGGGGCCCGCTGGTGAGTATTTTGCTGCTGCAGACCCAGTGCAATTACAGCCATTCATGATGCTGCTGCTGCTGCTGTTTGTTCTGATGCTTCCTCAGTAGGCGGTCTGCTAAAGCTGTGGACAAGGGAGGAAATCAGCAGCAAAAGGAACTGGAGCATCCGCAGCAGCAGCATGCGCAGCAAACAGCAGACCTGCTATGCCAAGCCGCACAACAGAACCAGGAGCAGCAGGAGCAGGAGGCGCAGCAGATGAGTTACCAGCAGAAACATCTGGCAGAACAGCGCTCGCCTGCAGCAGGCTGTGCCTCATTTGAGAGCAACAGCGGCAGCAGAGACACCAACAGCAGCAGCAACTGCACGAGCTGCAGCAGCCGCATACACGCCAGTTCCTTTGTGTGCACCCAGCCGTCACGGAAAGCCATGGTTTCCTTTTTCTTGGAAGCAGCAGCAGCAAAGGCAGCAGCAACAGATGTATCATCAGAAGCGCCGTCAGCAGAAGCCGCACCAGCAGCACCGCCATCAGCAACTGCAGCAGCACCATCGGCAACTGCAGCAGCAGCAGCAGCAGCAGCTACAGGGGCTGAGCTTGGGCCCTTTCGTGAAGGCTCGAAGACCGACGACGAAGCTACAGTGCAGCGGCCACTTGGCGGCCTGCCTTTTGTGTGTGGGCGCAGCAGGCCACGGGCGCTGACCCCAACAACAGCAGCTGCAGAGGCAGCAGCAGCAGCAGCAGCAGAAGCAAAGAGGAGAGAAGCTGAGGGCTGCTGGGATGTAGAAGGCTACCCAGCTGAAGCAGCAGCAGAAGGGGCCCTCTACAGCGCCACCCTTGCTGCAGCATCGCTAGATGTTTTTTCCCTGCCATTTAACCATGCAGAAAAATGCATAATTTCCTCACTCAAGCTTCCAGAACTTGGTTAGTTGTTTAGACCCTCCTGCTGTTGCAGTAGCCGCTGCTGCTGCTGCTGCCGCTGCTGGCGACACCGGCACACCTGCCGCTGCTGCTGTTGTGCTTGCTGCTGGTGGTGCATCTTTTGCTGCTGCTGGCGCAGCAGTCTCTGCTGAAACTGTCATGTTCTGCTGCTGCACTTGATGCTGCTGCCGCAGCTGCTGCTGTGAATTGTGCATGTAGCACTGCTGGTGCGCTTGCTGCAGTTGCCGCTGCTACTCCCCCAGGGTGTACTGTTGCTGCTGCTGCAGTGGGGACCTTTTTGCTGCTGCAGCTGCCTCGTGCGCCGAATTGTTTCGCGGTGCTGCTGCTGCAGCCCTTTCTACCTGCTGCTGCTGTTGATGGGTCAGCTGCTGCTTGATTGGCTGGTGCTGCAGGAGCTTTCCTTGTTGCTGCTCGTTGCTGACCTGTTGTTGCATTAGGCTCTCGCGCCATAGACTACCCGGTGCCACCTGCTTTGCTGCTTGAGGAAGCTTTGAAGCAGCAAGAAGACCCGGATGATGTGGCTGCTGCAGCGGCTGCGATGCTGCAACAGCAGCCGCAGCCGCTGCCGCGGTCCCGCTTCATGAAGTCGCCGAGACGCTGCAGCAGCGCCAACAGCAGCAGCGCCAGAAGGGCTTTAGAAGCTCTTGACGAGTCTTCTGTCTTTTGTCTCCCTCTGGCCCATCGCCGGCGGCTGCTGTTCAACATGCTGGCGAACTTCTGCCTGGAAGCAAACGCAGGTGAGGCACTTCCCCCGCAGCAGCAGCAGTAGCTGCTGCTGCTGCTGCTGCAAAAAGAGCTCATTGGGCGCAGCAGCAGCACTTTATGTTGTCGCCAATAGGGCTGGCCGCATGTGCTAACAGAGGCATGAAATAATCAGTTTAGGCAGCTGCTTAGGTAGGTGGCTGCAGCGCAAGCTAGGCAGCTAGCTGCCGTTTAGCTAGTTAGCTGCAGCAATTTGAGCTTCACCAAGAGCTGCTGAGTAGCCCCTGAAGCTTCTGCTTCTGGTATGGTGCCAGCTAGCTAGCTAGCTAGCCAGCTGCGCGCATGCAGGTGTGTGGGGTGTCTCAATTTACCTTGTTCTCAGGCCTTTCTCTGTTTCAGCTGACTGCTAGCCGGGACACGCTGCCTGTCTTTTTGCGGCTGTCTGACGACCTGCAGCAACTGCTGCTGGACGCGAGGACTGGCCACATCCTGGAGTTTCCCTTGGCCAACGCTGAGGCTGTTTACACGCTGCAGCGCCGCAGAGTCCCAATAGACTCTGCGCGCACTGAGCAGCAGCAGCAAGTGCACGTGCATGTGCAGCAGCAGCAACTGCCCCCGCAGCAGCAGCAGCTGCCCCCCTTGGACATGAACATGGTCCACGCAACCAGGAGCAGCTCGGGGGGCTACGCAGCAGAGCCCGTTGAAGGCGGGAGACGACGCGTGCTGCTGCAGCAGCAGCAGACGCAGCCGCAGCAGCAGCACGAGGATGCGGATGAGGGGCAAGCTGCCTCAGTGGGATTTGGAGGCCGCAGCAGCACAGAGACCACTCGCAACTTCATCGTGGTGGTTGAGTTCGGCTGCACGAAATTGGCATTTGCATTTGAAGACAGAATCAACGCTGAGACATTTCAACTCGCCACTGGGCTGCTGGCTAGGCGGGTAAGGACAGCCAGGCACAGCCAAAGAAGCAGACAGACACATTTCCACAACAAGTGCAGCAGCAGCTACAGAGGCAGACGCAGCAGCAAACTGATAAGAACAGACTCGCCAGCAGCAGCCAAGGCAGAGGGAGATAAACATACTGCACAGAAAGACAGAAACCCCACAAACCCTAACATAGAGTGGCGTTTGAGAAACCCCACAAACCCTAAGGTAGAGTGGATTTGAGGGACAAAAGAAAGCAGAAATAGGAAAGCTACAAACCCTAACATAGAGTGGGCTGTGGAAGGCAGAGGGAAAAAGATGTAGGGGAAGACAGGATGGGCAGACATTAGAAAGGACACGGCCACAAATACGTGCAGCAGCAGCAGCAGCAGCAGCACTTGCAGCAGCACACACAAAAGGTAAAGCCAACTGCAGCTGCACCTTCACTGTGCTGCATTTTTCAGGCCAAAGAAATCCAGCAGCAGTCGAGCTTTTCTGCCATTGTTTCATTTGCCGAAAATCTACCCTTCACTCCCCGCGCAGCGAAGGAGTTTCTGCATCAGCTCGCTGCGCCTTCCTCCTCCAATAGACCTCTCAGCAGCAGGAGCAGCAGCAGCAGAATCCAGGACATTTGGCAGCAGCAGCCGCAGCAGCTGCAACCGAGGCACTCACAGCTTGGCTTCATAGAAACTGAAGAAACCTCATCTCTCTGCGGCTGCTGGGGACCCCTGAAGCCCGTGGATACCACTCCAGGGCCCCTGCCAACTCTTCCCCTTTTTGGCATTGGGCCCCCATTGCCCAGCATTGGGAGGGGCAGGGGGCCCCCATGGTGAACAAACCAGGGTATCTGTACCCATGCACATTAGCGTGCATCTCTAAGTGGCTAAGTGCACAAGTCTGTTTGAATGTAATTGCACGAGTCTGCAGACGCAAACAGATTTGCATTTACTTCCTGCATGCGTACGAAGCGAAGGCAAATGTGCAAGTGGCTGTACTTGCTTGCATGTACTTCTACAGACAGACCTGTACATACACGTGAAGGCCACCCATAGGGGAGGGTTTACTTTTCGCGCGTTGCTCATACGCGTTAAGCACAGAAGTGCATTTACACACTTCTAAATGTATTTAATAGATACATGCGGACGAAGAAAGGCCTCCCAGAAGACAGCGGGGCCTTCCAGCAGCTGGCTGAGCTGCGTCTGTCTGCTTTTCCGTTCTTTGCTGCCCTTCAAATGTTGGGCATTTGCCGTTGCTCGGCTCTCGGGTGCTCTCCTTTGTCTTATTTTTGTCGCATTTTATTGTTTCCATTTTGTTGCTTTTGGGTCGAAACCTCCCAGGCTGTTTGGTTCCTTGCTACACGCATGCAGCACCTTCTGCTGGCTAGCTTTGTTTGGGTCGAGCCCCTCCTGCAGCTGCAGCACCAGCTGAATCTGCAGCAGCAGCAGCAGCTGCAGCCGCAGCAGCAGCAGCTGGTGCAGCTGCTGCTGTGTCAAATATGCCATGTGTTTTGGTCCACCGTAAGCGGGGGAACTTTCCGCTGTTGCCCTTCGTAAAACGAACTTTACCTTTTATGAGTCGTAGAAGACATACTGACTGTTGCAGGAACTGCTGCTGCTTATGCTATCAGGCAGCTGCTGCGGCAACTTCAACAATTGCGGCTGTTCCTGCCGCAGCAGAGCTACTGCTGCTGCTGGATGAATTGACGGTGGGGGTACTGCAGCAGATCGCACTAGCTATGGGCTGCTACTAGGATTTGCTGCCTTTTCTTCTGCGGCTCTGCGGCTGCTGCTGCAGCTGCACCGCCCCTTAAGCTCCACAATCTCTTTAAAAGCATGCAGCAATCCGGCGCACTGCTGCTGCAGCAGCAGCAGCTGCAAGTCTTACTCAGAAGAGTCAGCTGCAGCAAAACCTCTCTTTCGGGCATTACCCCCAAATTACATAGAGGTAACCCCAGCCTCGCCAGTAT
The DNA here is from genome assembly GCF_000499385.1 of Eimeria necatrix. NCBI lineage: Eukaryota > Apicomplexa > Conoidasida > Eucoccidiorida > Eimeriidae > Eimeria > Eimeria necatrix. The sequence continues at coordinate 21,369 of NW_013652214.1, forward strand.
ATTTGCCCGTCATTCGAAATGCCGTGGCACCCAGTTTTGCTGCAGCTGCAGCAGCTGCAGCAGCTCTAGCTGCAGGAGCTGCAGCGGCTGCAGCAGCTGCTGCTGCGGCAGTGGAGCTGCCGCCGCAATTAGTAGTCATCAAACGTTGGCTCTTCTTCCTTAAGGTCTTCACCAACAGCGTCCGCCCAGGCCTTGCGGAACGCGCGAAAGAAAGCAGGACTCTCGTTCTGCAGCAGCAGCAGCAGCAACAGCAGCAACAGCACAAATATGGCCGCAGCAGCGCAAGCAGCAGCAGCAGCACAGAACGCATGCGGCGAGAACCTCCGCATCACTGTAAGAAAAGGCAGCAAAACAAACGCCACCGTCACATGAGCCAGCAGCAATAGGCTCAGAAGCTGCACGTAAGTGCAGCAGCAGCAGCAGCAGCAGCAGCAGCCTACTTGGATAGATAGGCCGAACACAAAGTCTTGGACACAGTCTGAAACAGCAGCGCAAGCAGCAGCAGCAAAACGCAGGGCTAGCGGCAGCAGAAGAAGCTGCAGCGCCTTGCATAATGGCAGCAGCAACAGCAGCAACAGCAGCAGCAGCAGCACGGGAACCCGCAGCACCTCGAGGGTCCTTGAGGCGCAGCAGCAGCTCCTGAGCGTAGACGATGTAGTGGCGTTTGGCCCTGCAACAGCAGCAGCAGCAGCAGCAGCAAACAGCGATTGGTGCGGGGTGACTGCAGCACAACGGAGGATCCAGGGGAAGCAGCAGACAAAGGACTAGCAGCAAAACAGCAAATAAGAAAAAAGCTAAAATAGAAAACGGACAAAACGGCCTACCTGTCCCCCAAGAGAAAACGCACCCCACTGTCTCCCATTTCATCTGTAGAGCCTTCCAGCTGCACACAAGCCACGCAGCAGCAGCAGCAGCAGCAGCAGCAGCACGAGTGGTAACAGCTGCAGCAGCAGCAGCCCCAGCAGCATTTTCCGCTGCAACAACTTAGACGAGCAGCAACAAAGAAGAGGGCAAACGCAGCAGTGCCGGCGCAGCGGCGACAGCAGCAGCAACAAAAGTAGCAACAACAGCAACAGCAGCAGGCGCTATACAGCAGCAGCAGTGCCGGTGCAGCGGCAGCAGCAGCAACAGCAAAAGGCGTCACCCAAGCTGCGACTTTTGCATCATCTGATAAAATGACAAGAGCTCTGTCCATGAAAGAAACGCGAAGCAAATTAAGGGAAGTCCCTTCTACGTTTAGTTGCGTCTGGTACACCGCAGGGCCGTCGTCCTTGTTTGCTGCTGCTGCTGCTGCTGCTGCTGGGGCTCCTGCTGCTGCGGCTGTTGCTGCCATTGATCCCGCCTCTGCGGCTGCTGCTGCGTGTGCTTTTGATGCTGCTTCTGCCGCCACGCCCGCTGCTGCTCCAGCGGCACTTCCTGCTGCTGCTTCTGCTGCTGCTGCTGCTGAGTCACCGCGACGCCCCCGAGGGGCAGGCGGGGGGCAAGCAGCGTCGCTGGGAATGAAAGGAATGCCAACCTCGAATTCCATTTTAGAAAAGAAAAAACAAAAAAGTAAATGAAGGCGGAAAAGACGGAAGACAGGCCTTAGAAGGACAAGAACTCCCGAAGCCGCTGGGGCTTTCGTGAGTTTTCGGGATGTTTTGCGGCTCAGACAAGGTGGAATTCCTGCTGCTGCTGCTGCTGCTGCGCTGCTGCTGCAGCGCTGAAGGGCCAGAGCAGCAGAAACGACTCGCCGCAGCAGCCGTGGCAGCAGCAGCAGCAGTGGCAGCAGGAACGGCCCAAGAAACAGCAGCAGCACAGAACACTCCTCCGCTGCTCAGGTTGAAAGTAGTTGCTCTGCAAACAGTACTACTGAGTGCCTCCAAAACAAAAACAATCCTTGCAGCTAACAGCAATTTCCCCTCCGTTTTGTAAAGGCATTGGGGGGCCCCTTCCAGGGGGCCCCAACTCTGGGTGTACCCCGGGGCCCCCATCATGGAGCCTTAGAAAGCGACATTTTTCTGAATAAATTATCTGAAAGCATCAAATTAAAAAACTATTTGCTGTTTTCAGCTGCATAATCAGAGCTTAGCGTCTACGGCTGGGTGTGTAGAGCTGCGAGCTGGCGTTGAATCGACGGCTGTTCCTGCTGCTGATCCTTCCACTGCAGCAGCTGAAACTGCACTTGCTGCAGCTGCAGCTATTTCCGCCGAATTTGTTTTTTCCATTGCGACTGCTGAGGCATCGGTTTCTGCTGCTGCGGCTGCTGCAGTTGCTGCTGCCTGGCAGCAAACGAAATGGTGGTGCAGAAGCAGCCTCGCAGTCTCTTTGAGACTTTAACTTACTTGGGTCGGGACCCTACTGCTTCTCAGGACCAGGCAGGCAGCAGCAGCAGCAACAACAACAACGGCAGCAGCAGCTGCAGCAGCAACGACGACAGCAGCCGCTGCAGCAGCACTGGCTGCCCGTGCTGCGGACTGCCTGTAGTCGTTTTGGCCAGCCAGTCCCCCCAAAGGTCTAATCTCCTGCGGCAGCATTTGGGGTTGCCCTTAACTATCATTACCTCCAACTATGAGGACGCTGCAAAGCAGCAGCAGCAGCAGCAGCAGCTGCAGCAGCAGCAGCAGAAAGATGATGAATTGCAGGCCGAACGACTGCTGCAACAGCTGCTGCTACCGCCTGAAAGCAGTGGCTGCACGCTGCAGCAGAGCTGTCACCCACAGCAGCAGCAGCAGCAGCGCCAAGGCTGCAGCAAACTGAAGGCGCTGGCCCTGCGCAACGCCCACGGGAAAGCAGCCGATATCGCTGCGCGACTGTGGGGAACCAACAGCAGCAGCAGCAGCAGCAGCAGCAGCAGCGAGTGCCGCGCCAGCAGCGTAATCGTATCTGCTGACACAGTAGTAGACGTAGATGGGTCTCTGATGGAGAAGCCTGAAGACGCAGCAGCAGCAGCAAGAATGCTGCAGCAGCTGCAGGGGAGATCGCACTGGGTGCACACAGCAGTCTGCATTTACACCCGCACTGCCTACCAGCAGCAGCAGCAGCAGCAGCAGCAGCAGCAGCAGCGTGGCGCAGCTGGGGCTTTTGTGTGCTCCACCCGCGTCACCTTTTGGCCTCTTTGCAGCGAAGACATTCAAAGGTATATTGCCTCTAATGAGCCTTTTGGAAAAGCGGGTAAGTTTTATTTATTTTATTTACTTATTTCTTTTTATTTTTTGTTTCCTTTTGCTTCTTTTCGTTTTTCTTTGCCTCTCTTCCCGTCAGCGGCCGTCGCTCTGCTGCCAGCAGCAGCAGCCGAGCAGCAGCAGCAGCACCTGCAGCACTCACTGCAGCACAGCGGGCAGCAGCTGCGCCGGCGCCCCCAGCAGCAGCAGCAGCAGCAGCAGCAGCAGCAGCAGTGTGTGCCGTGTGTGCGCTTCAGGGGGCTACGGGCTGCAGGGCCTGGGCTGCTGCTTGGTGGCTGCAGTGGAGGGCTGCAGCAATTGTGTCATTGGCTTGCCAGTGTCTCATTTGCTGGCAGCTTTGGCTTCTCTTCATTCCCAGGGCCTCCTCTGAGAGCCCCACAGCTGCGGGGCCACAAAACTGAGGGCTGCACTCCAGGCCGGGGGGCCCCGGGGGCCCCCAGAGGCTCCCAGGGGCCCCCAGGGGCCCCCAGGGGCCCCCGGGGGCCCCCGGGGGGCCCGGGGGCCCCCGGGGCCTCAGCGGCAAACTGTAGGTCCCCACAGGGCACTTGTGCAGCAAGACTGCTTGCGGGGTTTGGGGCCCCAGGGGGAGAGGGGGGCCCCCAAGAGAGGCTTCCGGGGGCCCCAGGGCCTCTGCTTGAGCTTTGCGTGCTCTGGAACGCACTGCAGCAGCAGCAGCAGCAGCAGTATAGGGGCTGTAAGAGCAGCCGGGGGCCCCAGGGCCTGCCCAGGGGAATCTGGGGCCCCACATGGCCGCCAGCGGGGCCCCCCAGTGGTCCATTAAAAGGCCAATTGTTTTTTGAGGGGCCCCTAGCTCTAAAACAGCAGCTAGCAGCCCTTGAACTGCTTTCGTTTGAGTCTGGGACTTGAGGTTTAGATTTAGATTGAGGAAGTCCCCATTTTAGGGTCTAGGGTTATTATTAGAAAAGAAACAGCAAGAGGAAGCCTACTGCAACTGCTGCAGCTGCTGCTACTGATTTTGGCTGCAGGCGCCGCTGCTACTGCTGCTGCTGCTGCAGCTACCGCTGCTAGTCATGGAACTGCTCCTCTGGCTGCTGCTTCTGCTGCTTCTTGCGCTGGTGCTGGTGCCGCCGCTGCAGCTTCTTTCTTAAAGCTAGAAAAGTGCGGCGGTGGAATTCCTGTCTGTACACGCGCAGCAGCAACAGCAGCAAGATCCATGGAGGCAGCAGCAGCAAATACTGCAGCAAGACTACATCTTAAGGACGCCCGCCACGGGGCTGCATGCATTTGGGGTCCTGCCTGCGCAGCTCACTTTACCTTGCGTTGCTGCTGCAGCAGCTGCAGCAGCTGCTGCTGCTGCTGCACATGCTACAGCAGAGCAGCAGCTGATGCTGTTGGTTTGAAGGATGAATGACAGCATTACCTCGGAGAGCTGGCTGCAGCTGCACCACAGGCCGCCAACTAGCTGGCTAGCTAGCTAGCTGGCTGGCTAGCCAGCTAGCTAGCCGGCTAGCTAGCTGGCATCTCTGCTGCTGACTGGCTGTTTCTTTTTGCTCATTCTGCTGCTGTTATGTCCGCAAGTGGCTTCCTGTGTCTCTGAGTTTCTGCCTTTTCCCGTTTGTCTTTAGACTATTTGTCTTATATTTTTCTGTTTTGCTTCGGCCCTCCTTTTAAAGTAAACTGTGCGAAAGCACGTGTCTAGACACCAGAGAAAACCGCGGTTGCCTCTGCAGACGCTGCCGCAGCTGCTGCTGCGCAGCTGCGGCTGCGTCCGCTGCTGCTTTGCTGCTGTGACTACAGAATTAGCAGCAGCAGCGGCAGCAGCGCAGCAGCGGCAGCCGCGGAGCAGCGGCAGCTGAAATACAAAAGCCGCTGCACTAGAGCGCATTCGTCTGTGTTTCTGCCTGCACGTTGAGTGTGAGGGGCAAAGCAGTTCTTTCTACATCTGCTGCAGAGGGCTGCTGCTGCTGCTCCTTCTGCTGCTGCTGCTGGTGCACCTGCTGCTGTTGCGGCTGGTGGTCTTGCGCCTGTTGCTCCTGCAGCGCCTCAGTGAGCTGCACTGGCTGCTGCAGGAGCATGAGACGCGCCTCGTGCAGTACAGCAGCCTTTTGCTGCTGCTGCTGCAGCTGCTGCTGCTGCTGCTGCTGCGGCTTGGCGCTGCTGCCACTGCTGTTCCTCCTGGGCTTCTTCCGCGCACGCATGTAACAGGCGTTGCAGACTGGCTGCCCCTCTAGGTATCGCCACTGAGGTGTCTGCCGAACTCCGCAGTTGCTGCAGCTGCTGGGGCCCCTCCTGCTGCTGTGTCTTTGCCCGCTGGAGGCCCCTTGGCGCTTTTTGGGGGGCCCCCGCGAACGTGCTGCTGGGGATGGCCGCTGCTGCTGCTGCTGCTGCTGCTCTTGCGCTTCCTGAGCTCCCTGCATATCCGAGTTGGACCCTTCGCTGCGATGTGCGCATCGTCCTGCTGCTGCTGCTGCTGCAGACCCAGCAGCAGCAGCAGCCGGCGCTTGCTGCAGAGAGCCACGGCAAGACAGACGGACAGACAACGCATCTTCCCAGCAGCAGCAACAGCTGCTGCTGCACGGCGTGCTGCTGGGCGGCTGCTCGTGCTGCTGCTGCCTCCGTTGCTGCTGCTGCTGGTGCATCAAGCTGTGGAGCTGCTGCTTCAATCGCTGCTGCAGTGGCTGCTCTGCAGACTCCCCAGGCGTTTCCCCGTCTGGAGAAGCCCAGCCGAATCGTTGCTGCAGCAACACTTGATGCTGCTGCTGCTGCTGCTGATCTTGTGCAAATGAGTGCGAGGCAGAGGGAGAAGAGCAGCAGCTGCTACCTTGCCCACTGAGGTCTTTGAAGGTATCGCTGCCACCCCTATGGAAGGGCCTTGTGCTGTCCCGACTATACGTGTCTTGCTGCTGCTGCTGCTGCTGCTGCTGCTGCTGCTCATCATAGCAGGGAACGGGAAGAGACAGCAGCGCCACTCGCTGCTTTGCATCGCTGAGTGAAACGCCTTCACTGCATAGCCAAGAAGATGCTTGCTGCTGCTGCTGTTGTTGCTGCTGCTGCTGCTGTTGCTGTTGTTGCTGTTGCTGCCGCTGCTTCTGTTCTTGTTTTTGCTGCTGCTGTTGCTTTTGCTTTTCTTGTAACTGCTGCTGCTGCTGTTGCTTTTGTCTTTCTTGTAGCTGCTGTTGTTGTCGTTCTTGCTGCTGCTGTTGCTGCTGTCGCTGCTGTTGCTGTTGTTGTTGCTGCTGCTGTTGCCGCTGGAGATGGGCCACCTGCTGCGGCGTTTCCTGCTGCGGTTCAGCTCTACGTGGCGTGTGCCTCTCTTTATTCTGCTTCTGTTGCTGCTGCTGCTGTTGCTGCTGCTGCAGCAGGTTCAGCATGTTGCACATTCGCAGTATCTCCTCGGCTGTGGCAGTGGCCCTCCACTGCTCCCTCTTTAGCTGATGCTGCTGTACTTGCTGTTGCTGCTGCTGCTTCGGTTGCTGCTGCCACTGCCGGTGCTGCAGCTGCTGAGGGGACATGCAAATTGGCGTTGCAGCAGCAGGCGCAGGTAGAGCAGCAGCAGGCGTGGACTGCAAGCCCCTCTCTGTTGTTTCCCGCGATGCTGCTGCTGCTGTTGCTTCTGCTCTGCTGCGCTGCTGCAGAGCTAGAAGCAAATCGGCTCCCCGAGATGCTCCCGCGCCTGAAAGCAATGCCTGCAGCAGCTGGGGTTCCTGCTGCCTCCGCTGCTGCTGCTGCTGCTGTTGCTGCTGCCGCTGCTGCTGCTGCTGGTTATCCTGCGGTGAGGTTGCCCCAGTTAGCCCTTGAGATTGGTGTGTAAGTGGCGGCCTGGATGCAGCTGAGCTGGCTTTGCTGCCATTGCCTACTGCTGCTGCTGCTGCTGCTGCTGCTGCTGCGGCTGCTGTTGCTTCCCCAGCTCGGCCAGTGCGTTCTCCGTGGTGCCCTGCCTCTGATGGAAGCAGCAGCAAAAGAAGGCGCAACAACTGCTGCTGCTGTTGGCGGATAGAAGCAATTTCGGCGCTCTGCTGCCGTGCTTGTTGTTGTTGTTGTTGTTGTTGCTGCTGCTGCTGCTGCTGCTGCCTTAAGGGGGTCTCACTGGGGCGAGAGAAGCGACAAGAACCACTCAGCACATTTTGCTGCCGTTGATCCTCGGAAGAAAGCTGGCGAAGATGCTGCTGCTGCGCGTAAAGCTCTTCTGTTGCTCCTTGTGCAGTTGCTGCTGCTGCTGCTGCTGCTGCTGCAGTTCTGCTGGCGCTGCGGGACAAAGGCGACTCTCCACCTCTTTGGGTGGACTGTTTCGCTTGAGTGCCTTTTGAACTTGGTAGTGGTGCAGCAGCTGCTGCTGCTACTGCCGCTGCTGCTGCTTTTCCAGTTAGTGCTGCTCTTGCTGCCGCTGACACTGGCAGCAGTGACGCTGCTGCTGGCAAGTGTATTTGCTGCTTTTGCAGCAAGCTGCCAATGTCCAGTAGATGATCCATACTCAATGATGAATTCGCCACTGGGGTTGCTGTTGCAGCTGTTGCTGCTGTCGCTGCTGCTGCTGCTGCTGCTGCTGCTGCTCGCCGCTCTGATGGACTCTGGCTACACAGGAGTGGAGAAATCCCGCCCCTGTGGGCCTGCCGGCCCTCCATGGCTGGCAAGGCGCTTTTGTTTGTGCAGCTGCTGCTGCTGCTGCTGCTGTTGTCTCAGTTGCTGCTGCTGGCTGTGGCCGTCGTTGCTGTCGGGGCTTTTGCTGCAGGTGGCACAGCAGGCTTCGCTGTGTCTTGAGTGGAACGCTTCAGTGTATTGCAGTTTGTGTTTCAGCTGCTGCTCTTGCTGCTTTGGACACTGTTGCTGCTGCCTTGCTGCTGCCGCCGTTGCTGCTGCTGCTGCGGCTATCGGTCTTCGTAGATGCTGTTGAAGGAAGGTCTGATCTCTGTGTGATCTGCCTCTTTGGCGTGATCAGTGTTGCTGCTGCAGCAGCTGCAGCAGTTTCTGCAGCAGCTGCTGCTATTGCTGCAGCTGTTGCCAGTGCTCGTTAGCCTGCGCGCCTCTGCCCGACAGATAGGGTAGGCAGAGCTCGCAGGCGGGGAGTGCCGCTGCATCTGGTGTATTTTTTGGGTTTATAGATTTCGCTGCGCTAGATCTGCAGCAGCAAGGTGAGCGTCTAGCTGCTGCTACTGCAGTCGTGCGCTGTAAGGCCCGCACCCGGCGCTGGGCGAATCCTGCGGCGGCGGCACGACAGCAGCAACAGCAGCAGGAAGAGGAGCGGCAGCAACGGATCGGCATTCAAACCGAGACATGAATCTAAACGATTGCATTATTTCCCCTGCGCTTCAGTGAGGGGCCCCCCTCTACACCCCTGCCCGACATGGGGTTAGTGGCGGCGGGCCCCGGCGCGGTCTCGTGCAGCAGTAGGCGCCCATTCTTCTACAGTTTCTCGTTTTAAAACAGCCAGAAAAGACAAAGAAAAGAAGATATTTTTATCCATTTAATTTTCTCCGGAAAGGCCGTAGCCGGAGGCCCCAGTTTAAGCACGTTTCCATGCACGGGGGCCCCCTTTAAAGAAGCCTACGAGCATCTTTAGAGGCACCGCCCCAGGGGGCCCCCAAAGTGCGACGGAGGGGCCCCCAGAGGTTGCATTTCAACTGTTTGTTTTAATGAACTTTGTAATTCAACAGGATTAGCACTTTACTCGGGCGCAAACGCCAGCTAACACACAGGGCCCCACCGTCCGCACACCTGCAGGGTCACTGCCCGGCCCGGGAGGGGGGCCTCTCGAATCGCAGCAGCAGCAGCTGCTCTTGCCAACTCGGGGCTTTGTCAGTGCATGCAGAGGCTCTTGCAAGTGCAGTGCAGCTCCGTTGCGGGGCGGAAGCTGCTGCTGGCCGCTGGGGCGGCTGGGGGCCCCGCGGGCTGTGTCTCTGTGTGTGTCGCACAGAACCCCCGGAAGCAGAGGGAAACAGAAAGCTATTTGAACTTGAAGGCAAAGCGGGGGCAAAAACGCATGCGCAACAAACCCCGGGAGTCAAAGATCCCCCATGGGGCCCCGCAGCTAGCCACCAGTTAACTGCGCCTAGCCACCAGCTAGCCACGCCTAGCCACCAGCTAGCCATTGCACTTGCAGGCAGCTAGCCATGAGAAACGGCAGCAGCGAGAGAAGGCTGCAGTGTAACGAGCCACGCTGAGGACAGTGATGGGCAGCAGAGAGAGCAGCACCAAACCGACGAGTGCCCCAACCGGCCGAGGGTTTAGCGCTCGCTAGGGTGTACGCTAGGGTTTGGGGTTTCAAGCAAGTGCGCTGGAGGCAGCACAGGCAACTGCCCCTTCTTCTGGGGTGTGGCAGAGGCAGAAGAAACCTCGCAGCTAAATAGACGAAGGATTAAACAAAGACATAGAGTACAAAAAGCAACGCAACCTACGCCATCTCTGGCCCTTTTGCTTGTGTTGCTGCTGCTGCTGCTACGATCTACCTTCTACTGCGCTGGGCCTGCTTTTGGTGCTCCTGAGCACTGTTGCACCTCGCATGCGTTCCCTGTTCTTTTGCATGCAGCAAAAGGCTCCAGCGAGCAACTTAGCGCATGCGAGCAGCAAAACGAGCCCAAATTGCAGCAGATTGAACACAAACATAAAGTTTTGATAGAAAAAAGTTGGCATTTTATGCATCTTTACGCATATCTGTGCATGCGGGTATATATACACGCGTAGGTGAGTTGCTGGCATCATTGCAAAAGCTGTGGGGCCCCTCCAGCCACAGTAGGGGCCCTGGCTCCAAGCCGCAGCAAAGTTCGCCTTGTAATGTTTGCATGTATGCGCTGCTAGATGTGTAGCTGGCGAGCTGGCGAAGTGGCCTCCAGCCTCCCTACCAATCCGCATGCGTGCATGCATGCATGCATGCATCCACGCACGCATGCATGCACGCAGACCAACCTCTGTGAAGACAAGCGCATGCAGGTGCATGCAAACGCATGCACGCGCATGCTACTAGGGTTGCTGCTGAGGTGGGAGCCAGATGTTGGGGTCTATCTCAGGATTGGCTAGAAGTCTCAAGTAGCTTTGGTGGGCGTGCTCGATGATGCGCCAGGCCTGGGGGGCCCCCAAGGGGGCCCCTCCGTAGTCAAAAGTGTTGGGCTTTGAGGGGCCTCCCGGGGTGTTGAGTTTGTAGTTGCTGAACCAGAACTTCAAAGAGTCAAGAAAGCCAGGGCGCAGCAGCTCGAGGTCTTGGGGAGAGTTGAGGGCCCCAAAAAGAGGAGAAAGAGAAGAAACAACCAAAATCTTATAGTCCATGCAGCCGCTGTCAATCAGAGCCAAAGCCCCTATCACCTAAAGCACAAAAGAAAACTAGGCGGCTAGCTAGTTAGCTAGCTAGCTAGCAGCGCGGAGCTTGCCTGCCGAAAGCCAACTACACACCTAGTCGCGCGCACCTACTTAAGCAGCTGCCTAGCTACCCAGCTAGCTAGCGAGCTAGCTAGCTAGCTAGCTACCCAGCTAGCTAGCTAGACCCCCTAGAGCTCGCTGAACAGCGCCTGATACCCAGCCCCAGCATGAAGAAATCAAAATAAGCAAGCAAAAAAAAGGAAATGAAAAGACAGGCAAGCAAATGCTCAATGAGAAATCAGAAAGCCACCAAAGCCGAGCAAGAAGATCTTAGCCCCCTAACCAGCATGCCGATGTAGAAACAAAGACAAAATAAAAGAACATAAATATCAGCAAGAGAAAGCAAGGAAACCAACCTACCAAACAAAACCAAAAAGGAAACAAGACCGAGGAGTGAAGAGACAGAGGAAAAAGGAAAACGACAGGAATGACGCAGGGCAGACATAAAAAGGAACCAAAACAATAAGGACACAAACACAAGGAAACAAGAAACAAAGGTGAAAAAAAAACGCCGAAGAGCACAAAGCAGTAAAGAAACGAAAGTGGGAAACGAAAAGATAAAGGAGAAAACAATCAGCCAACAACAAAGAAACGAAAGAAACAACAAAGCAACAAAACAACAAAGAAAGAGGAAGATGTAAAAACAATTGAGAAATAAATCGATGAGGAAACAAGGGAAAGAACGCAACAGCAAGGACACAAAGGGAGAAACAAGAGAACACGGGAACAGAGAAAGGAACAAAACTATAAAGAAAGGCAAGAAACGAACAGCTAAAGAAACAGAAAGAAATAAATCAACAAAAAAAGAAAAGAAACGAACAAAAAAGCAAGGGATCAAAAGAGTTGAACGAAAGAATAAAGAAGCAAACAAAGAGAAGACCAAAGGTATAAAGAAACACTGAAGAAGTCCGCAAACAGCGGAACAAGTATTAAAGACACAAATAATAAAACAATAAAGAAATAAAAGAGGAAACAAAGAAAGACGAGGCAAATAATAATAATAATCAACAAACGGCAAAGAAGCAAAAAGGCAAAGAACAAAGAAACATGTGAAGGACCAAATAACAAGTAAACAAAAAAGAAAACAAAGAAACAAATGATAAGCAAAACTAAAAGAGAAAAAATAAATAAATAATAAAAAATAAATAAAAAAGTTAGAACTCAGGGCGAACCTTGGCTTCCACAATTTGTCCAGTTTCATATTTTTGCGCTGTCACCTCTACGACATCCAGAGGATCTCCGTCTCCGGGGAGGTTTTGTGCTTCATTAGAAGAATAAAAGTGACAATTATTACTATTTTTAAACCCCTTTTTAGGGTTTAAACCCTCTTTTGAATTCAAATCCGGGGGCCCCCCCCTGCTGCAGCTGAACCCTAACTCGGGGGGCCCCCAGGGGCCCTCCCACGTGCGCGGCAGCGCCCCGTACGAGCCCAGCACTGGCCAGCGGAGGCTGCGGAGGCAGCCTGAGAGCAGCACAGCACAAGTTCCCTTGGATTTGCTGCTGCTGCTGCTGCTGCTGCTGCTGCTGTTGCTGCGCTGCTGCTGTGTTGCTGCTGTGGCGTCGCTGTTGTGTTGCTGCTGCTGCTGCTGCGGAGTTGCTGCTGCTGCAGGGTTGCTGCTGTCTTGTCGCTGCTGTGTTGCTGCTGCTGCGTTGCTGTGCTTGAGAAGGCGCAGCAGCAGCAGCAGAAAGCGAAGGAGACCGGAAGAGAAGGACAACACAGCAGCAGCAAAGCAGTAGCAGCAAAAGGAGAAAAAAGAAGACAAAAAAGAAAACAACTGCAAGGCAGAAAAGCAGAAAAGCAAAAAGTGATAAAATAACATGGAGACATAAAGACAGAAACAAAAAAGAAGTAAACAAAGGACGAAGAGACAAACAAACAAAAGAAATCAGAGAAGCAGCAAACTGTCGGCAACTGCAGCTGCTGCAGCAGCTGCTGCTGCTGCTGGTTACACACTGTAGAGCTCTGTGGAGCAGCCGCAGCTGCTGCAGCCGTTTGGCTGCCGCGGGAGCAGCGGATTGGCTGCTGCAGCTATGATGCTGCTGTGCAGCTGCAACAGGTGCTGCAGCAGTTGCTGCAGCAGCTGCTGCAGCAGTTGCTGCAGCAGCTGCTGCAGCAGCCCAGTCTGTGTCTCTTTTTGCTGCCCCTGGCCCCTCACCATCTTTGTGTCTGTCTTGTCTTATTGGATTCCAGGACTCTCTCAAGACAATTTCATATTTGCTGCTGTCTCCGCAGGGGATCTCGGAGACGAATCTCACGAGGGGCGCGGCAGCAGCAGCTGCTGCTGCTGCTGCGGGGCCCGCTGCTGCGGCCTCCGCCGCTTCCGCTGCTGCTGCAGCTGCAGCAACTGCAGCAGCAGAAGACGCAGCACTTGTGGGGTCCCCAACACCCACTAAGAGAGGAATATCATGTAAGGGAGAACAAAAAGAGTTATCTTTCCTTTTGAAATGAACAGCAAAGCCCTCTTGCCCAGGAGTGCCTGACAGCACGGCCGTGCAGTCAACCCCTGTTCCTGCTGCTGCTGCTGCTGCTGTTCCTGCTGCTGCTGCTGCTGCTGCTGCTGCTGCTGCACGGGGGAATGGTTCGTCTGCAGACGGGGGCTTTGCTGCTGCTGCTGTTGCGCGGCCACTCTCCTCTGCTGAGGTGTAGCCTGCAGCTGAGAGGGAAAAACTGTTCCTGCTGCTGCCAGCAGCAGCAGCAAGAGCAGCAGCAGTTTGGCGCAGCGGCCGCAGCCACCGAAAAGTGAGAAAGGCTTGGAATCGCGCAGACATTCTCTTTGCAGGCCACCGGTGCGGCCTGATGCTGCCAGCCAGCCTGGTGCTGCTGCTGCTGCTGCTGCTGCTGCTGTTGCTGCTATGCTCGCTGCTGCCCAGGATGGGCGCTACTTCCCACAGAGGGGAAGAAATGGCAGCAACGGCTGCTACAGCAGTTGCTGCTCTTCTTGAAGGGGCTGCTGAAAGAAAAGAAATACTTTGTGCTGCGGCGCTGCTGCAAAAACAACGAAGGGGCTGTCCTCCGAGCAGCAGCAGCAGCAGCAGCAGATGCAGCGAATAGCTGCCTTTGCTGAGACGCGATGACTGCAAGCCCCGAGACATTAGCAGCAGCTGCAGAATCAGAAGCGTACCAGTAACCTAACTGCTGCTGCTGCTGCTGTAGCAGCTGCTGCTGCAGTAGGGCTGCAGCAGCAGTCACGGCTCGATTGCCTCTGCACCGGCAGCAGCAGCAGACAGGCACCTGATCTACCCCGTTCCCCAGCGCGCATGAGCCTCAACAATAACAAGAAAAAGTTTAACTCGTTCCAAATATAATAAAAAGAAGCCCAAGGATTTGTCGCAGCAGCGGCAACTGAAACAGCAGTCGTTGCTGCTGCTGCCCCGACGTGGGGTCGGTGTTGACTGGGGCCCCGCTGCTGCTGGCGGCTAACAGCACAGGGGTAAAACTGCGGACTTCTCCTGATTTTCTTTTATTTTTGTTTTTCTTGTTGCTGTTTAAGCTGCTGCAGATGCTGTAGCAGCTGTAGCAGCAGCAGAAGGACCCCTCCTGGGCTGTGCAGCACGAAGAGCGCCGTCGGCAGCAGCAGCAGCAGCAGTAGCAGCGACACAAGTTGTGTAGAACAGCCGTAAGGCACAATGGGACCTGCGTCGAAGCGATATACCGTGCAAATTCGTTTGCTGATAGCTGCTTGAGCTGCTGCTGCTTCTGCTGCTGCTGTTGCTGCTGCCGTTCCACATAGGCCTGAGCTTGTCTTTGCCTCTCGGCTAGCTGCGACCTGCTGCCACTCCCGCGAAAAACGCAGCAGCAAATGCAAAGCAGAGAGCAATGCATGATGGATGTGCATGAAGAACAGCAGCAGCAGCAGGGGGAGGAGCAACAGCAAGAAGAGCAGCAGCACCATGAGCAGCAGCAGCACCATGAGCAGCAGCAGCATCATGAGCAGCAGCAGCAGCATGAACAGAAGAAGCAACACGGGCAGCAGCAGCAACATGAGCAGCAGCAGCATCAGCAGCAGCAGGCCGTGCCTTTGAAAAAGCGCGTAGTTACTTTTTCTCCAGCGGAAAAGGATGTGAAAAGTACAGCAATAAGTCCTTCCCGCTTCTACGCACATCCTGCAGGCAGCAGCAGCAGCAGCAGCAGCAGCAGCTCAAGCTGCAGTGTCACGGGGTGCAAAGCACAGGAAGATAGCTGCAGCAGCTGGAGCTCTTTTCCCCGTAAAAAAAAGTCAGCAGAATGTTCTGCTGCTTCTGTCTTCAGTGCAGCAGCAACAGCAGCACCCGCCAGCAGCAGCAGCATCAGCAGCAGCAGCTTTCTCAGCAGTCCGGTGTCTGCCTTCCAGCGAGTGCGCTTGTGGAGGCGCGTTGAATCCCTGCTGCTGCAGCAGCAGCAGGAGCAGCAGCAGCAGCAGGAGCAGCAGCAGCAGCAGCAGCGCAAGGCGAATCCTTTGGTGCCTCTTTGGGTGTTTGAGAAGCAAGCAGAAGCAGCAGCATTTGCTGCGCTGCTGCGGCGGCGGCTGCCTGCTGCTGCTGTTGCAGTGTGGGCTGAAGAAACTGCAGAAACGGGGCTGCGGCGGTTTTGCTGCGGCTCTTTGAGAGCCCTTCTTGCTGCTGCTGCTGCTGCTGCTCGCAAAGCAGAACGGATCCGACAGCTGCAGCCTCTCATCCATGCGCGTCCTGCTGATATTCGTGCTGCTGCCGCTGCCGCTGCTGCTGCTGCTGCTGCTGCTGCTGAGCGTGCTGCTATGGAGTACCCTGTCAAAAGCAGCAGCAGCCTGACAGAGGATGGCGACGGCAGCAACGGCAGCAGCAGCAGCACCACCACCTGCACCACCAACGAGAACAGCAACAACTGCAGCAACTGCAGCAGCGACAGTAGCAGCAGTAGCAGCAGCAACAACAGCAGCAGCAACAGCAGCAGCAGCAACAGCAGCAGCAGGGTGTGCAACCTGTACGAGGTGCTGGAAAGCGGGCGGCCTGTTTGGCTCTACTTCGACTTGGAATATTTGTTTCACCTGAATCCGCAGCAGGCGTCAGCAGCAGCAGCAGCAGCAACGTGGCAGCAGCTGCTGCTGCAGCTGCGGGGCTTCTTGTGCAGCAGCTGCAGCATCTGCTGCCACCCCAGCGAGTTCGTCTCGCTTGACGGCACCAGCAGCAAAAAGTTTTCAAAGCATTTAATAATAAAGGCAATTCGGCAAAACAAACAAATGCAAGAAAAAAGAAACCAACATCCAGCCATGTGGCTTCTGCGAGAGGACGCAGACGCTGCTGCTGCTGCTGCTGCTGCTGCTGCTCCTGCTGTTTCCTCTCCTGCTGCTGCAGCGGGAGCTGAAAGCGTGATTCAGAAAGGTGGTGCCGATGAAACGGCAGCAGCAGCAGCAGCAGCAGCAGCAGAAACGACACAGCAGGATGATGGAGATGGCTCACCTGCAGCAGCAACGCCCAGCGCAGCAGACGCAGCAGCAGGAGCAAAAGCAGAAGCAGCAGCTACAGCATCGTCACCAGCAGCATCAACAACAGCGCCAGCGACAAGGCTAGCAGCAGCACTGACAAATGCAGCAGCAGGAACAGCAGCAGCAGCAGCAGTAGCAGCAGCAGCAGCAGAAAGGGGCCAATCAACTTTAATGGCTGACGCCCAGACGGCTGGACGCTTTGCGGAGGTCTTCGTTATGCATCTTTCTAACCGCATGTACATTCTTCACCAGCAGCAGCAGCAGCAGAAACTGAAGCAGCAGCAGGAGCAGAAGCAGCAGCAGGAACAACAGCAGCAGGATCAGCAGCAGCAGGAACAACAGCAACAGGAATACCAACAGCAGGGAGAGATTCAAGGGGAACAGAACCCGCAACAACAGCAGCGGGAGGAACAGCAGCAGGAGCAGCAGCAGGAGGAAGAGCAGCAGCAAGGACAGCAGCAGCAGGAGCATCAGCAGCAAGGACAGCAGCAGCAGGAACATCAGCAGCCGCAGGAGCGGCTGGCGCCTCAGTGCGAGCAAACTGAGCGCGAGGAGCAGCACACGGGGCAGCAGCCTCCACAGCAGCAGCAGGAACAGCAAAACCACAGAAGCTGCGGCTGTGCTGCAGCAGCAGCAGCAGCTACTTTAGATGATTTGCTGCTGCTGTTTCCCATAGCAGAAGAAACAGGCGAAAGACGCTGCCTCATTGACTTAGCTGTATACACTCGTAACAGGTGCTTCAGGCTACTGGGGTCTTCTAAGTATGGACAAGACACCCCACTAACGGTACTTGCTGCTGCTGCTGCTGCTGCTGCTGCCTCTGCTGCTGCTTTTGCTTCTGCTGTTAGTGCTGCTGCGGGCAACTGTGCGTGTCTTTGTGGGTGCATGGCTTCATGTGCTGCTGCAACTTGCTGCCGATGGCAGGCCTGCGTCCACAACAGCAGCTGTGTCACACTGCCTCTGCTGCTGCTGCTGCTGCTGCTGCTGCTGTTGCAGGTGAGCAGCGAATGCTGCTATCCCTTGGGGCCCATACTCGAGCTGCAGCTGCTGCGCAGCCTGGTCAGCTTCGTTCCCCCAGGGCTTGAAATTCCTCTTTTCCACCATCCCTTAATTGCGCCTGCTGCTGCTGCTGCTGCTTCTGCTGCTGCTGGAGGCAAACGCAGCAGCAGCATCTGGGAAATGCAGTGGGACGAAACTGCAGAAAGCAGCAGCAGCGGCAGCTCGTTGAGGCGGCTGCTGCCCGCGCGGCCCGTCTTCAGCGCAGAGGCACCGGGGGGCATTCAGATGAAGCAGCCAGCAGCAACAGCAGCAGCAACAGCAGCAGCAGCAAACCCGTTGCACTTCTCGTTTGAGACTGAGTCTGTTCCCGGCCTCCCCTCGCACATCCCAGGGCTGCGCGACGCTGCTGCCTTCATAGTTGCCTTTTGGGACCAGGTGAGGGATGCAGCAGCAGCGGCAGCAGCAGGGCAGCAGCTGCGCGAAGTGCAGCAGCAAGAAGTGCAGCAGCAGCAGCAGCAGCGGGCGCTACGCGGCTGCAGCTGCGTCTATTACCCCTCTTCTGAGACCCTGGCAATAACCCCAAGAAACAATCGGTACTGCATGAACTTAGGAAGGTATTTCTGTCAGCTTTTTGTTTGCTGCTCTGCCTTTTTGGATATTTTTTTACTTTCCACCTTAACAGGCAACTGTGCCTCTCGGGCCCTAGCTAGCTGCGCCCGTTGCTGCTGCTGCTGCTGCTGCTGCTGCTGCTGCTGTGTTCGCCTACTCTTTGCCTTTTGGCTCTGCCTCAGCTGGTCTGCTGCTTTCCATTACCTAGCCATAGCTACAGCAAAGTTGCAGCAGCAGCAGCAGCAGCAGTGCTGCGGAGCCAAACGTGCACACAACACTTTGCTGCGTAGAGTTGGCCGCTGCTTGCAGCAGCAGCGTCTGCTGCTGCGAGAGGCGTCTGTGTCTCGTGTTGCTTCTTTTGAAATGAATGCTTTGCTGCTTCGACGTTGTCTTTGCGCTGCTGGGGTGTACAGACAGCACAAGTCCAATGGCATCTTGCTCGTGCTGCAGATACACCAGGGCCTCTTTTGGCAAAAGTGCCACGATCCAGATTGTCAGCAGTTCCGTTCTCCCAGATTTAGTCTGCCTGCGGCTCTCACAGACGCGAGCGCGCTGCTGCTGGACGCTGCTGCTGCTGCTGCTGCTGCTGACGGCGGCGAAGACCCGGCTACTGCGGCAGCTGCTGCTTCCCCGGACTGTGCTGGTGTTACTGCGGCAAGAGCAGCAGCAGCAAACTGTACAACTAGTGCTGTCGCACCAATGGACTGTGCTGCTGCTGCTGCTGCTGCTGCTGCGACAGGGTGCAGCCCGCCTCTGCAAAGTGCAGCAGCCGCAGCAGCAGCAACAGACGCAGCAGCAGCTCCTGCGGGTGCGCCATGCGGCGGTGCGGCGTGCTGGCAGCAGCAAAATCCAACACCTTCTTCCCATCTGCAGCTGCAGCAGCAGCTGCAGCAGCTACCCCAGCACCAGCCACGCGACATTGAACAGGAGCAGCAGCTGCAAATGCAGCAGCTGCTGCTGGACTTCGACAACTTTGAAGCGTTTTGAGCTGCTGCGGCTTCGGCCCATTTTCATCTTCTTTGTTTTTGTGTCTTTTCGTTGGCTGCTGCTGATGCCCTTATGTAAGCATGCTGTCCTTCTCGCGAGCCGCTGCTGCCGCCGCAGCCGCTGCTGCTGCTGCTGCTGCTGCTGCTGCTGCTGCCCGCTCGCACATGCGACTGGCATCTTGCTGCTGCAGCAACCGCAACACCAACAGCAACAGCAACAGACCACTGATGAGCCTTGAAGAGCCAGAAGCAGGAGTGAACGCAGCAGACCCTATGAAACAACTGATGACTGTTGCCGCTTCTACTGCTGCTGCTGCTGCTGCTGCTGCTGCTCGTAAATGGCCAACACAGACTACGAATCTGCAGCAATAAATATGTGATGTTCTGGACTACTGGACTCACAGCAGCTTGCAGGGATCGCAGCAGCAACACGTCAGAGGATATTTCTTTCCGTCGCAGCACCTGAGCAGCAGCAGCCGCAGTAGGAGCAGCAGGAGCAGCAGCTAGTGTAAGCAGCGTTACTGTGATGCAACTTTGCTGCTGAACATTCAAAGATGCCTCTTGCTGCGCAGTTAGCTGTGTTGCTGCTGCTGCTGCTGCTGCTGCTGCTGCTGTAACTGACTTGCGCCTCCTCATCATACGTAAGCGGCAGCTCTCCCCTCTCGGCGCATTCCGCAATGATTTTCTGCAGCACTGTCAAGTCACAGTAGTAGCAGCAGCAGCAACAGCAGCAGCAGCAACAGCAGCAGCAACAGCAGAATGTGCCCGCCCCTCATACTTGGCCGGAGGCGAGAGACAGTCGCTGCAGGTACTCCTGCAGCGGCGACCGCAGCTGCTGAATCGACAGCAGCAGCAGCAGCAGCAACAGCAGCAGCCTGGATGGCAATCCTTACTGCCGGAGTCCATGCGTGTTGTCGCTTGCAAAGATTGGAGAGAGATGGCGGAGAAGGTTGCTGCTGCTCTCACCAGTAGCTGCTGCTGCAGTGCAGCAGCAACACGGGACGCGACTGGCTGCAGAACAAAGTCCGCCTCTAGAAAAAGCTGCGGCAGCAGAAGCAGCAGAAGCAGCGCAAGGCAGCAGCAACAGTACACGGGAAGCTCAGCACCCCTCGCCTTTTGTGGCGCCATCGGCTGCAGCAGCAGCAGCAGCAGCGGCAGCAGCAGCAGCAGCAGCCGCAGCGGCTGCACGAAGCTGCCGTGCTGAACAGCAGGCACGGTACAGACAGGCGGGAAGAGATAAAGCCCCGCAGAGCCAAACAGAAGTGGGGGCGGAGAGGCAGCAGCAGCAAAGACACAAAACCCAGACGCAGCAGCAGCAGCAAAGACGCAAAACCCAGACGCAGCAGCAGCAGCAAAGACACAAAGCTCAGAGGCAGCAACAGCAGCAGCAGCGCCGCCTACTGCCGCGCGCTGAATGCCTTCGGACTGCTGCGCAAAGTCGCACTTCTCCACAGCCAGCAGCAGCTGCTGCAGCGACGCCGGCGCATGCAGCCCCAAAGTTCGCAGAGCAGGCAGCAGCTGCAGCTGTACGTACACCCCACGAGACGCACATGCAGCAGCGCCACATGCAAGACGGGCGCCTCGCGAACCAGACACACAGTGAGTAGCAGCAGCAGCAGCAGCAGCAACAGCAGCAGCAACAGCAGCAGCAACAGCGACAGCAGCAGCAGCAACAGCAGCAGCAGCAGCACCCCTTCTGCCTGCAGGGCGTTCTCAGTCGAAGCAAGCAGAGCGATGGCTCCATATATAGCCAAGTCCGTGGAGGAAAAGACTCGTCGTCTGCTGCTGCCGTCGCTGCTGCTGTTGCTGCTGCCGCTGCTGTTGCTGCTGCTGATGTTGCTGGCCCGAAAGGCGTGCAAGTGCGCTGAGGGCTGCTGCCGCTGCTGCTGCCTCAGATCTGCTGCTGCCAACGCATGCAAAGCCCCGACGCAGCACCAAGCAGCCTCAGCAAAGTTCAGAGTGCGCAGCGCCAGCGCTCTAAGGCCAAGACACAACGCGCAGCAGCAGCAGCAGCAGCAGAAGCAAAAAGATAAACCTTTTGAAGCTTCTTGTTTCAACTTTCGTGATTCATGCACCATCCATCCCTAGCAGAGGAGACAAAAGCAGCAGCAGAAGCAGCAGCAGCACTGGTGGGCTGCAGCAGCGGCAGCGCTGGTGGGTTGCAGCAGCAGCAGCAGAAGCAGCAGCAGCAGCTGCAACAGCAGTGGGTTGCAGCAGCAACACCAGTCGCACCCCCTCAGTGCAGCTGCTTCAGGGTCACCAAGTGCCGCTGGCTTCCCCTTCTTTCGTGCTGCAGGAGCAATAGCAGCTGCAGCAGCAGCAGTAGCAGCAGCAGAAGACGCTGCAGCGGCTGCAGCAGCAGGCGACCTCCCAAGATTCCGCAAGTCCTCCAGAAGCGCCTCTTCTGATACTGAGAGAAGCGGCGCTGCTGCTGCTGCTGCTGCTGCTGCTGCTGCTGCGTTTGCTGCTGCCTCTCCAGCCTGCAGCGGAACTGCTGTTGCTTGGGGGCCAGCGAGCAGCAGAGCGGCGCAGTGCATATACAGGCTCTACAGCAGCAGCAGCAGCAGCAGCAGCAGCAGCGCCAGCAGAAAGGCAGCAACAGCAGGGACACAGCAGCACAAGCACCATATGCAGTTCAGAGAGGCCTAGTCACAATTTTTGGAAGGAAAGAAAATGCTGAGACTGCTCCTTCTATTCTAGTTGCTGCTGCTGCAGCAACTGCTACTACTGCTTCTGCTGCTACTGCTTCTGCTGCTGCTGCTGCTGCTGCTGCTGCCCACATGTGGCAGCTGCCGGAAGGGCAGCGGGTATCGCCGTAAGTCTTCAAGCAGCCGCACGGCGCCCTGTGAGAAGCAAAAAGTCCTCGCAGCAGCAGCAGCAGTAGGCGAAGCAGCAACAGCAGCAGCAGCGAAGGCTGGAGCCCATGAAACAGCAAAAGCACCCGCAAGAAGGAATAGAAAGCAGCAGCAGCAGCAGCAGCAGCAGCAGCAGAAGCAGCACACACCTGGTAATCCCCTAAGTCCATGGCTGCTGAGGCCCCTCGCAGCACCGAAATGACTCTTTGGCAAGTTGTTGCAGCAGAAAAGCGCTGCTGCAACAGCAGCAGCAGCAGCAGCAGCAGCAGTGGCCGTGAGAGCAACAAGAAGTCTCCACTTATCTCCCAGATGAACTCAGAAAAGAAGCAGCAGCAAGACAACAGGCATAGCAGCAGCAGCAGCAGCAGCAACGAATGCGGCTACGCGCTTGAAGGATGGCAGAATCACCTGGTGAGGCTGCAGCTGCTGCTGCGATCGTTGCAGCTGCAGCAGCAGCTGCTGCTGCTGCTGCTGCTGCTCTTGTCTAGTGCGAGCCCAGTGCTCGTGTGGCACTTCTCTTAGAAACAAGACGCCGAACCACCACTCTCCTTTGCATCTATTGCCACTGCTGCTGTTGCTGCTGCTGCTGCTGTCGCTGCTGCTGCTGCCGCTGCTGCTGCCGTCGCTGCTGCTGCTGAGTTCCTGCAGTGGCGCTGCCGCTTCAACGCACCTGCTGCTGCTGCTCTGCGGCGAAGGCGGCCGATTGTCTAAAACGCCTCCCTGTTCCTGCTGCTGCTCCTGCTGCTGCTCCTCCTCCTCTTGCTGCTGCTGCTGCTGCTGCGCTGCTGCTGCTGCTGAAATCTTGGGAGGGGCTACGGCCCGCAGCAGCGCGAAAGCCTCGCTGTAGGCGGACGCGTTGCGAACCCTCTCGCTTGCTGCAGCCAGGCGCTCGCACTGCAGCAGCAACAGCAGCAGCAGCAGCAGCAACGACAGCAAGAGTCCTAGCCTTCCTTCTCTAGAAGCAAGAGCAGCAGCAGCAGCAGCAGCAGCAGCAGCAGCAGCAGCAGCAGAGCCAACGACTGGAGAAGGAGGGGTGCGTATATGAGGGCTCACCACTGCCAGAACAGTCGCTCTAAACTCTTCCACTTCCAGCTTCTGCTCTTCCTGTTGGAACTGCTGCTCTTGATGCTGCTGTTCCTGCTGCTGCTGCTGCTGCTGCTGCTGTTGCTGCTGCAGCTGTGGGTCCTTCGCCAATTGCTGCTGCCGCCGCCACAGAGCTGGCAGCATCAGGTGCAGTCGGCGGGCTGCTGCTGCTGCGCTGCAGGAGCTCAGCCGCATCTGCAGGAAAGGCCCGCAGGCTGTGGGCCCTTCGGCCCAGCAGCAAACTCCGCAGACGCATGTGCTGCTGCTGCTGCTGCTGCTGCTGCTGTTACTGCTGCTGCATTCGAGGTCGCGCTTGCTGCTGCTGGGGAGGGGAGGAGGTGTGGCAGACATCGTCTCGCGTTGAGCAGACACCGCATGTGCTGCAGCTTGAAATTGCGGACGGCCAAGCCCGTTGTAAACCCTAAACCCTAAACCCTAAACCCTAAATCTTAAACCTACACCCTAAGCTTGATCTTTCTGGGGTCTCTGCGGCTGGAAGATGTACCGGCAGAAGACACAAAAATCGGAGGCGACTCCCTGGGTAACTGCTGCCCATGCTCTGCTGCTGCTGCTGCTCTCCTGCTGCTGCTGCTCTCTTGCTGCTGCTGCTTCGTCAATCCAAAAATATGGCTAAGAACGAGAAAGGCCAATTCCCCAAGTGGCCAAATTGGGTTAGGAGCAGCCCCTTTGTGTGGGGCCCCGTGGAGGCCCTTTTGGGGCTCCTGAACCACAGGGGCGTCTGTCATTGCTGCTGCCACTGCTGCTGCTGCTGCATCGCTTCTTGTTATTATTTTTGCTTGTCTTTATGGTTTGTATGTAAATAAAAAGCTTAAAAGTGAATTATACACTAGAAAAGCCACTTGTTTCAGAAAAAAGAAGCCGCTGCACTGAACTAGGGGTCTGCTGCTGCTGCCGCCGTTGCTGCTGCTGTTGCCAGTGGTCTGCTGCAGTTGCTGCTGCTGCAGCGACTTCACGCCTTCCTAGAGGCGAATTTTCCACATTTTGCAAGTATTACATGTTTGTTATTTCATATTAACATATTATAACCGACTATTGCTGCCACATTTCCCCCAAGACTCCCCAGGGGCCTCTGCTGCTAGCCGTGGCCCTGACCGCTGCGCAGGCCTTCGGCTGGTCGGCAGCGCTGGGTGGCGCCCGTGAGGTGTATAGACACCTCGGCGCGTCTGTCTTCCCTTTTTATTAAGTATTCTAGAAGCTTTTGCTGCACAAAGATCCCCGTTTGCTGCTGCAGCTGCTGCTGCCACTGCGGCCGGTGCTATC
Organism: Eimeria necatrix; assembly: GCF_000499385.1. NCBI lineage: Eukaryota > Apicomplexa > Conoidasida > Eucoccidiorida > Eimeriidae > Eimeria > Eimeria necatrix. Next base: position 45,095 of record NW_013652214.1, read on the forward strand.
TTCCCTAAGCAGCTGCTGCCGGCCCTGCTGCCTGCGAGCCTCATGAGGCCCTCCCATTTGCAGCACCCCCCTCAGTGCGCAAACCAGGGTATCCCGTTCCCCCTCCCCGAGATGGAGCAGCAACAGCAGCAGCAGCAGCAGCAGCAGCAGCAGCAGCAGCAGCAGCAGCTGCAGCAGCCGGGGGGTGCGGGCCCCGGCGTGTCTGCAGCCAACACAGACACACCGGCGCAGCAAACTGCCGGAAGCAGCACACACAAAGCTGCTGCTGCTGAGGGGCCCCCGCAGCCAACCCAGGGGCGCTGCTGCACTGAGAAAAGCCCGGGGGGCCCCTCCCCCAGTACCCCATTGGGGGCCCCCCAGGCCTCCTCATCAGAGAAGTGGCGGATTACAGAAACCCCCGACGCAGAGACGGATGCAGCAGCAGCAAGAGCAGAAGCAGCAGCAGCAAGAGCGGAAGCAGCAGCTGCTGCTTACTCTAAGGGGGCCCCTACACAGGCCCCCCAAGGCCCTGGGGGGGCCCCCGCTGCTGCAGCTAGGGGCCCCTCTGAAAGTCCCAAGACACACATTAGCCTCCCTGAAGACGCCAACTGGGACTCCATGTATAAGCGGGTGCGCCTGCTGCTGCTGCTGCTGCTGCTGCTGTTGCTGCCGCTGCTGCTGCTGCTGCTGCTGTTGCTGGGACGTTCGCACCTCTGCTGTTGCTGCTGCTGCTGCTGCTGTTTGCCCTGAACTACAGCTGATGTCCATGCTACCCCTGACACTGCGACGGCCTGAAGCAAGCGCTGTGTTGCTTCTGCTGCTGCTGCTGCTGCTGCTGCTGCTGCTGCAGCTGCTGAGTCTCAGCCACGAGAGGGCTGGGGCAGTGACATACCTCGGGAGGCTTCCTGCTGCCTTTGGCAGCTTAAAAGGTTCTCCCAGAAGCCCCCAAGACTTCGATGCTGCTACCCCTCGCAGCAATGGGGGCCCCCCGGGGGCCCCCGGGGGGCCCCCCTGTAGTTTGCGGGGCACCACTTATGTGAGGATGCAGCCGAGTAAGGATCTGCCGGTCTCCAGCAGCAGCTGCGACGAGTCCTTCCATGCATGCAAAGTGCGTTTTGTTGCTGCTGCTGCTGCTGCTGCTGCTATGGCCGTTGTTGCTGCTGCTGCTGCTGCTGCTGCTGTTAGCGGTGCCCGCTGCTATTGCTGCTGCTGCTGCTTCCCCTGTCCGCGCTCCTCGCTGCTGTTGCCGTTTCCCGCCGTTCTCTCGCCTGCAGCCCCCTCCGCATCGGCTCCAGCCGCCGCTGCTGCTGCTGCTGCTGCTGCTGCTGCTGCTGCTGCTGCAGGTGCTGTCGGGCTGCTTGGCCCTGCGCGACGCGTGGCAAGAAAGGTTCCCGCCCCGCCCCTCCCCCGCAGTCTTCCCGGGGCCCCCCCTCAGCGCCGAGGGGCCCCCCGGGGGCGTCCGGGGCTCTGAGGGTTCTACGGAGCCTCTCTTTGTGCCCAGCGCTGTGCAGCCGCCCCCAGACATAAGTGCTGTTTGCCGCATGCAAGAGGGGGTTTACCAGGTACTTGGCTAAACCCTAGTTTAGGGTTTGGGGTGCTTGGGAATCATATTTGGTGGTTTGAATAAATGCATATTTTATTCATTGCACTTGGCTTTGCAGCTCACTTTTGCTGCTTTGCTGCCAAATTTCTAAACCCTAGTTTAGAGTTTAAACGAGTTAATGAATCATATTTAGTGGTTTAAGTGAATGCATCTTTTATTAATTGTGCTTGGCTTTGCAGTTCAACTTTGCACTTTTGCTGCACAAGTTCTAAACCCTATTTTAGCGTTTAAACGACTTAGGGAATTGTATTCGCTGTTTTAAGTAAATGCATTTTTTATTAATTGTTTTTTATAGAATGTAATTATAAATTGTTCCAAAAATTAGTGGAGGCTCATATAATTCAAGAGGGGCTTTTGAATTATAAATCAGATGATATTGCTGCTTTAGAATGTAGAATTTATAAACGTAAGCAAAATTTATTATCTGCAAAAGATAAATTATGAAAGAATCTGTTTTTAAATGCTAAAATTAATATATTGTTTCGCTAAAAGTGGACACTGCCAAGTTTCAGCCACCCCAAAGACTAGTTCTGCTTCTTTGTTGCTGCACGCAGCTGCATGCAGCAACAAAGCGTGTCAGTGCAGATTTAGCTTTTCTTTTTGGTATTTTTCTGCATCTTTAAATCTCCTTTTACACATTTTGCATGCGCTTGTGGATCTAGAGGTCTTCGCAGCACCCAGACGAATGCATGCATCTTGTTCCACACTTCTGTCTTACTATTCGTGCACACCAAGCGCATCTACTTGCACCTTTATTTATATAATACTTGCACAAACTTTGTAACAGTCTTATTAAGTTTTTTAATGCACATTTTATGTGTCTTTTTGTTCTCGTGCACTTCCGTTAACCCGCGCTGACCCATGCCTGTTAATTTGTGGTGTGCGCAAACTTGAATTCATGAAAAGCTTCTTTTTGTCTGCTTTATATTTATTGTATAAATACAAAATAAGTAAAAAGATATTTCTTCAACAAGTTCTGTTCATACATATGTGTGCATGCGCATAAAAGTGTACCTACAGGTCTATTCACACCCACTAATATTTGCACGTATATGTAAATCAGCATAGGTAATTCCTATTTGCATATATACATGTGTATATGTATATATATGTATATATATATATACAATATATTATATATATGCATATATTGGCATATAAAACGTATGCGGCAGGTACAGGGCCTCTGCTTTAGGGTTTAGGTTTGAGGGTTTAGGGTTTGAAGTTCAGGGTTTAAGTTTTAAGGGCCAGGGTTTAGGGTTTAGGGTTTCGGCTGTAGCGTTTCTGTTGGGGCCGCGCAAGAAAGGATTGCCGTTTCTTTCCTTTCCCATTCTTATGTGGCTTTTGCAATTCAGCATTTATTTCTGTTTGTAATTAAAATTAAAACAATAAAATTAAACCATTGCAATTCTTTTTGTTATTTAAGGTCTACTACGATCCTGCATGCAAAGAGGCCCCCTCCCCAGACTCTCTTCCCCCTCTTTTGGGGCCCCCCATTCCCTCAGTCAAACAATTCCTCTCCAGCCTCAAAGAAATCATGACTGCTGTCCAAAGCCCAGGTGTGTGCCGCCCCGCTGCTTCTGCTGCTGCTTCTGCTGCTGCTGCTGTTTTTGCTGCTACGTCTGTTGCAGCTTTTGCTGCTGCTTCTATTGCTGCTTCTTTTGCTGTTGCTGCTGCTGGTTCTGCCGCGGTGCTGCTGATGCTGCGTGTAGTTCGCCTTTATTTCGGTCCTGTTTTGCCTGGCTGTGTGGATTCTATTCGCCGGATCCTTGGCAGCTCTTTGGTTCATTTACTTTCAAATATATTTATTTATTTACTTATTATTTAATTTATTAATTGAAGAGCTTTTGATTAACTTGCGCTGCACGCCGTAGCCAACGCTGCCTCTTCCACATGTCATTTGCTTCCGTCAGAGTTCCTTGTGGCAGCACAATCTGCGGAGCAGAAAGAACCAGAAAATAAACGAACAAAATAAACAATAAAACAGAAATAAAAAGGAAAAAGACAAATAGAGACTAGAAATAAAACAAAGAAACGCTTTCACTAGTTGGCGGATCAGTGCATCAACGACTGCTGTTGATTTTGCACAAAAGTTCGCGTTTTGCCTGCAGCTGCTCTTGATCTCCTTCAGCAAATATAAAATACAATTAAAAATGTTATTTTATGCATTTATGTTCTTTTTTGTAAATATAAAATACAATTAAAAATATTATTTTATGCATTTATGTTCTTTTTTGTTGATTTGTTTATGCCGTTAAGCCTCTGTTCGCGACGCCCGCAGCCGCGTGCCCATACATGAATTCCATCTTGCCTATGATGTGCTGCTGCTGCTTGCTTCTTGCTGCGCTGCGCTGCTGCTGCTTGCTTCTTGCTGCGCTGCGCTGCTGCTGCTTGCTTCTTGCTGCGCTGCTGCTGCTGGCCGGCCAGCGTGCAAGTCCTTTTGCTACCGGCGGCTGCGCTACTTGGAGGAGAAGTTCATTTTGCACACAATGTTCAACAGTGCTGCTGAGCTGCAAGAAACCAAAGACAACCACCACAGGGACTTCTACAATGTCCGCAAAGTGGACACCCACGTCCACCACGCCGCCTGCATGACGCAGAAGCACCTCCTCAGCTTCATCCGGTCAAACCTGCTGCTGCTGCTGCTGCTGCTGCTGCTGCTGCTGCTGCTGCTGCTGCTGCTGCTTGTGCGGACGCTGCTGGAGGTGCTGAGGATGCTGCTCGTGCGCCTGCTGCAGCTGCCGCTGCCTTGCCGCTGATGCAGATGCTGCGCACGCCGTTGCCGCTGCTGCCGCGCTGCTGCCTCTGCCGCTGCCGCTGCTGCTGCTGCTGCTGCTGCTGCTGCTGCTGCATGTGCGTATTCCGGGGAAGCGCGCTGCGGTGGCAGGCGGAAGTACGATGAAGAGAAGACGACAGTGGTGTACGTGACCAGCGGCGGCGCGGCACTGACTCTGGAAGATGTGTTTTGCAAAATGGGCTTAAATGCCTACGCAGCTTCCGTGGACTTGCTGGGAGTGCATGCACTGGGCTCTTGCTTTCAACGCTTTGACCTCTTCAACCAAAAGTATAATCCTTTTGGCCAGCGAGCCCTCAGAGATGTCTTTCTCAAGACGGACAACCACATCAAGGGTCAGCAGCAAAGCAGGCTTCTCTTTTAAACACCAACTTGACTTCAAGTCCTGCTTTGCTTCTTAAACGCCGGCTTCTCTTTAAATCCAGCTTTTTCTCGAACAAGAACTTCTCTTTAAAGCCGACTTCTTCTCTTTAAACCCAAACATCTTCTCTTTAAACCCGAACTTCTCTTTAAATCCAACTTCTTCTCTTTAAACCCAAACTTCTTCTCTTTAAACCCGAACTTCTCTTTAAAGCCGACTTCTTCTCTTTAAACCCGAACCTCTTCCTTTTAAATCCAGCTTCTTCTCTTTAAACACGAACTTCTTTTCCTTAAACCCGAAGTTCTTCTCTTAAAACACAAACTTCTTTTCTTAAACACGAACTTATCTTTAAATCCAACTTCTTTGCCTAAACCCAAACTTCTTTTCTTTGAGCCGATCTTCTTTTCTTTAATCCCAACTTCTCTTTAAACTCGAACTTCTTCTCTTTTAACCCGACTTCTTTCCTTTAAACCCAACTTCTTTTCTTTAAACCCGAACTTCTCTTTCAACCCGAACTTCTTTTCTTTTACCCCGAAATTCTTTTCTTTAACCCCAAACTTTTCCTCTTTAAACCCGAACTTCTTCTTTCTTCTTTTTCTTCATTTTGCACTCAGTGTTCATGCTTTCTTGCTTTCCACTTTTTCAAGGCGCTGTTGTCCACTTTTTTTCCTTGTGCGCGCTGATCTCATATTAATTTCATGTTTTTAAAAACTTCAGTGTTTATTATTAAATAGACTTAATTTCATGTTTTTTAAGATTCTAATATTTATTATTAAATGGAATTGAAAGCAAACTTGTGAAATAATTGTCAAGGTCCAAATGTCCTCGCGTTTGCCACTGACTTCGAAACAGGAATTGCAAACTGAATGGAATCGTTTTTGCAAAATGTTGCAAAGTGGAAATTTTCATGTCAAGTTCAAAATACTTTATTTGAATTGTGTTCAATTCACAAAATCCTTTATTTGAATTGTGCTCAATTCACCATCAATCCCGAAACGAAAAGGCAATCAGAGCCCTTTCGCAGGAACATTTCGCAACGTGCTGCTGCTGCTGCTGCCGCTGCTGCTGCCGCTGCTGCCGCTGCTGCTGCTGCTGCTGCTGCGGGGCGCAGGCCGCTTCCTGGCGGAGCTGACGAAGGAAGTGATCAAAGACCTGGAGCAGCGGCGCTACCAGCAAGTGGAGTGGCGGCTTTCCATTTACGGCAGCCACAAAGACGAGTGGAGCCGCCTGGCCAGTTGGGTCATAGACAACCAGCTCGTTTCCGTCCGCGTCCGCTGGCTCATTCAGGTGCCCCGGTGAGGCCCCGCTGCTGCTGCTGCTGCTGCTGCTGCTGCTGCTGCTGCTGCTGCTGCTGCTGCTGCTGCTGCTGCTGCTGATTCTGCTGCTGCTGCTGCTGCTGCTGCTGCTGCTGCTGCTGCTGCTGCTGCTGCTGCTGCTGCTGCTGCTGCTGTGCTGCTGCTGCTTAGTCTAGCGGCAGCGCTCTGCTCGGCTTTTCGGCCTTGGGCCGCCCTGCTGCTGCTGCTGCTGCTGCTGCTGCTTGTCTGCTGCTTCCGTATTGGCAGCAGGCGGCGCTGCTGCAGCCTGGCCTGCGCTGCAGCTTGTATTACGTCTACCGCATGCGCGGCCAAGTCAAGAGCTTCGGAGATATGCTGGAAAACATTTTCGGGCCTCTCTTTGAGGCTGCATGCAGCCCCAGCAAACACCCCAAGATCTTCCAGCTGCTGCAGCAGGCAAGTCCGGGCAGCAGCGGGAAGATCTCTACCGCCCCTCAGCTGCTGCCTCTGCGCTCTTCTTCCAGCTGCTGCTCCGCTGCTCCTCTTTGCCGCGCCCTCCCCTGCATGCATGCATGCATGCATGCATGCATGCATGCATGCATGCACGCATGCAGCTGCATGCACTAGTGCTTTTATGCATGCCTGAAGCCATCATGCATGCAACGACACCATGCACGCGTGCTTGCACTCCCAAGCAGCCGCAAGCCCCCGCAACTTCAAATGCATGCACCCACGCATGCATTCGTGCATGCATTTGTGCATGCATGCATGCATGCATGCATGCATTTGTGCATGCATGCATGCATGCGTTTGTGGGTGCAGGTGGTGGGGTGGGACTCTGTGGACGACGAGTCGCATGTGTCGAAGTACACGATGGAGGGCGGCGAGCTGCCGCCGCCCGAACTTTGGGTCTCTGCCGATAATCCGCCTTACTCTTATTGGGGCTTTTACATGCATGCAAACATCCGGGCCCTCAACAGGCTGCTCTACCTGCAGGGCATTCGCCCCCTCGAGTTCAGGTGCGGCCCCAGCCGGGGGTTTAGGGTTTAGGGTTTAGGGTTTAGGGTTTAGGGTTTAGGGTTTGGGGTTTGGGGTTTAGGGTTTGGGGTTGGGGGGGAGGCGTGGCCCCGCGGTCTAGCGTGTAGAACGCCGTCAAGCAGCAGGGCCTGCGGGCTAGGGTCTAGGGTTTGGGCAGCAAGTCTGGAGAACACCAGCGAGCCACAGGGTTTAGGGTTTAGGGTTTAGGGTTTAGGCGCGGCGTCTGGCTAGCTGCTGGGCCTGCTTCTAGCTTAGTCCAGCGCCCATTTCAGCGAGCTGCTGCTGCGCAGCAGCAGAACCTGTCCCGGGGCCCCGCGGGGCCCCGACGGAGCCCCCTGGGGGCTCCCCGGGGGCCCCCGGACGCGCAAACGAGGAACGCCCAGTGCGAGTGGTGCAGCCCAGGCCGCACTGCGGGGAAGCCGGGAGCGTCTCGCACTTGGCGACGATGTTTCTGTTGGCCCGCGGAGTCAATCATGGGATTTTGTTGAAGAAGAGCCCCGTGCTGCAGTACCTCTTCTACCTGCAGCAAATTGGAATTGCCATGTCTCCCCTCTCCAACAACGCGCTTTTCCTCGAAGTTGGTGCGCCCCCGCTGCTGCTGCTGCTGCTGCTGGTATTGCTGCTGCTGCTGCTGCTGCTGCTGCTGCTGGTATTGCTGCTGCTGCTGCTGCTGCTGGTATTGCTGGTGCTGGTGCTGGTGCTGCTGCTGCTGCTGCTGCTGGTATTGCTGGTGCTGGTGCTGCTGCTGCTGGGATTGCTGGTGCTGGTGCTGCTGCTGCTGCTGCTGCTGGTGTTGGTGCCGCTGCTGCTGCTGGTGTTGCTGCTGCTGTTGCTGTTTCTGTCGCTCCTGCTGGCGCTTGTAGAGGTGCCTCTTAAAACCGATGCATTTGCCAGCTACTGCTGTGCTGCTGACATTGCTGCTGCTGCTGCTGCTGCTGCAGCAAAAAATCCTTTGTATTTATTCTTCAAGATTGGACTCAATGTTTCTCTATCTACTGATGACCCGCTGATGTTTCACTTCACTGACGAGCCCTTACTGGAGGAGTACTCTCTCGCTGCGGTACTGCTGCTGCCACTGCTGCTGCTGCCGCTGCTGCTGCTGCTGTTGCTGCTGCTGCTGCACGCGCTCGTTTCCGCTGGTGATATGGTGCTGCAGTGCGGGACATCGGTGCAGTCTGCTGCTGCTGCTGCTGCTGCTCCTCTGTGATGCGTCGCTACCGTCGGATCAGTTCTTTGTCCTGCTGCTGCTGCTGCTGCTGCATGAACTGCCGCTGCTGTTTGCTGCTGCTTGCTGCAGCACTACTGGAAGCTCACGCCGGTTGACCTGTGCGAGCTGGCCCGCAATTCGGTGCTGCAGAGGTCAGCTGCTGCTGTAGTAAGAGCAGCAGCAGCAACTGCTGCTGCTGATTCCGTTGCTGCTGCAGCTCTTGTTGTTTTTGCCGATATTGCTGCTGTTGGCGCAGCTCCGTGTTGCCTGCACTTGCTGCTTTTGCTGCTGCTGGTCTTGACGTCCCTGCTGTCCCTGCACTGAGCTGCTGCTGGCGAGCCCCTTGCTGTTGCTGCTGCTGCTGCTGCTGCTGCTGCTGCAGCGGGTTTGAGGACGAGTACAAGGCACACTGGCTGGGCCCGAAGTTTCGGCTGCCAGGCAAGAGAGGGAACTGCATGCGCCAGTCTAACGTCAGCGACATCAGGCTGCAGTACAGGTGCTGCTGCTGCTGCTGCTGCTGCTGCTGCTGCTGCTTTTGCTGCTGCCTCTGCTGCTGCTTGGGCCCCAGGGGTCGCTCACTGCAAGAGAACTCTAAGTAACCATGCGGGCTATTGCTTCTGCATCTGTGTCTGTTGTCCTGTTTTAGAGCTGCTGCTGCTGCTGCTACTAATGCCTGTGTTGCTGCTGCTGCTGCTGCTGCTGCAGAGAAGATACGCTGCGGGATGAGTTGTCTTACATGCACGACGTGCTGGCTCTGCGTCTGGCATTCCCCGACGGGGCCCCCGCAGAAGCAGCAGCAGCAGTTTGTTCCTCTTGCAGCAGCGTCAGTGCAGCAGGGCAGCAGCAGCAGCTGCTGCTGCACCGCCAGGTGTCTGCTGCTCCTGACTGCGCCCCTTGCAGCAGCTCCGTGCCGGAGGGCAGCACACCCGAAGCAACACTAGAGGCAGCAGCAGCAAAAGCTCTGCTGCTGCAAGTGGCAAAGGAAGTGTCCTCAGTCACTGATGGTAACCGCGGCAGCAGCAGCAGCAGCAGCAGCAGCAGCAGCAGCAGCAGTGCAGCAGCAGCGACAGACGAGGGAGAAGCTGGGGGTAAGCGCTGCGCTTGTTCTGCTGCAGCACTGGCAGTAGCAGCTGCAGCTACAGACTGCGTACATGCTTGTGGCTCTCCACAACGGCAGCAGCAGCTGCTGCTGCCGCTGCTGCTGCTGCTGCCGGTGCTGCTGCAGTGTGCTGCTGCACCAAGTGCATGTACACCCCAGCTCCTCCCTGCTGCCTCTGTCTCCTCAGGCAGTCAAAGTGCTGCCGACCGCTACAGCAAAGGGGCCCCCCTTCTTGTAGGTAATTACGGGGACAGCGGCAACGCTACATTCTAGAGCAGCAGCAGCAGCAGCAGCAGCAGCAGAAGCAGCAACAAAAAGCAGCAGCAGCAGCCGCAGCAGCAGTTGCAGCTTCGGGTCCACTGGGCAGGGCCCAATGGACGCAATGCACATTCGCGGCGGCGTCTCATGAGACGCAGCAGCAGCACGGGAAAACAAATGGGCTTTGAAGTGAAAGCAGTTGCAGCAGAAGCTGCTGCTGCTGCTGCTGCTGCTGCTGCTGCAGCAGCAGCAGAGTTCACAACTGCACTCCCTGTGCTGCTGTGGAACGGCGCAGAGTTCCTCCTGCCCGTTTCTGCAGATTCAAAGAACGGGGCTGCACCAGCCACCCCAGCAGCAGCAGCAGACTATTTGCTGCTGCTGCTGCTGCTGCTGCTGCTGCTACTGCAGCTTCTTTTGTCTCAGCAGAAGTCTCTGTTATACTTGGCCATCATAAATCGGATGGCATCCATCGTCGCCACTTCCTGCGAAACCGGCACACAGTTCGACGCAGTTGCTGCTGCATTGCTGTTGCTGCTGCTGCTGCTGCTGCTGCTGCTGCTGCTGCTGCTGCTGCTGTTGCTGCTGCTCGGCTAACCTTCGCGTAGTCGTAAGTTCTTTCGAGCGCTTTTTCCTTGGGCGTGTCCTTGGGTCCAGGAAGGGCCGTGTCCATGTCCCGCTGCTGCTGCTTCTGCTGCTGCTGCTGCTGCTGCTGCTGCTTGCTGCGGAGATACTCCACTGAGCCCCTGCTGCTGTCGCTGCATGCAACAGAGCTGTCGGGCCAGGGCACTATGACGCCGCTGCGGCGGGCGACACGGACTGCAGCAAACTCGCAGGCCAGCAGCAGCAGCAGCAGCAGCACTTCTTTCAATTTCAAACAAAAATAAATGCTTTTATTCCCTTTTTTCTCCTTTTTGCTGCACTTATATCTGCGGCAGCAGCGCGAAACTAAGCAGCAAAAAGAACAAGAGAAAGACGAAAACTGAAAGGAAGATTGAGCTGCAGAAGAGGACCAAACGCCGCAGCAGCAGCAAAACGCGCAGCAGCAGCGGCAGCAGCAGCAGCAGCGGCGCCAGCCAGTCTTTGCTTCTTTACCCGGTGCGCCCCTTTCGTCTCTCCGCAGGGCCAGGCGTGTCGGGATCCTGCTCCAGCAGCAGCAGCAGCAGCAGCAGCAGCAGCAGCAGCAGCAGCAGAGTGTACATACGCCCCACCAGCGCCAGTTTTCCCGCCGCCCCTTGCCATTTGGGGGCCCTTTGGGGGCCCTTTGGGGGCCCTTTGGGGGCCCTTTGGGGGCCCTTTGGGGGCCCTTTGGGGGGCCCCGTGAAGTTCCTTTTTGGGCCTCTCGGGGCCTCTTGGGGCCCCAGGGGCCCCCCAAAGACCCCAAAGGAGCCCGCAGAGGCCCCTCCAGCGCCCCTTGGGGGGCCCCTGGGGGGCCCCTGGGGGACTTCTGGGGGGCTCTTGACGGGGGCCCCTTGAGCGCCTTCTGGGGCCCTCAAGAGCCCCCAGGGGGCCCTTTTAAGGCCCCTAGGGGCCCCCGAAAGCCTCAAAGGCCCCCACAGAACCCTTTAGGGGCCCCTGGGGGCCCCCAAGAGCCTCCTAAGTCCCCAAGGGCTCCCATAGGGGCCCCTTGGGGGACCTCAGGAGCCTCCAGGGCCTCCACTACCCCCTGGGGCCCCCACGGGGGCCCTTTGGGGGCACCCGAAAGCCCCATGAGCCCCCTTGGGGGCCCTTTGGGGGCCCCCAAGAGCCCCCAAGGCCCCTATGGGGGCCCTTTGGGGGCCCCCAGGGCCCATACGGGGGCCCCTGGGGGCCCCCAGGGGGCCCCCAAAAGCCCTGAAAAGATATTGGTTTGCTGCTTACTCTGTGACGGGGTCGATGAGCATTGCGTTGGAAACATGCAAAAGGCCAGCGACCTTCACTTGATTGCCTTCTGCGTCTTTTATGAATCTCTGAAGTTCATAAAAAGAAGAAATAAATTAAAAATAAATTAAAAGAGGAATAAAAAAATAAAAATGAATTAAAAGAGGAAATAAATAAATAAAAATGAAATAGAAGAGGAAATAAATGAAAAGAAATGAATTAAAAGAGGAAATAAATGAAAAGAAATGAATTAAAAGAGGAAATAAATTGAAGGAAATGAATTAAAAGAAGAATAAATAAAAGAAAATGAATTAAAAGAGGAATAAATAAAAGGAAATGAACTAAAAGAGGAATAAATAAAAAGATGAAATAATTAAAAGATGAAATAAATAAAAAGATGAAATAAAATTAAAGGAGGAAACAAATTAAAAGATGAAATAATTAAAATGAAAATATGAAATAAAAACAAAGATGAAATAAAAATGAAAAGATGAAATAAATTTCAAGAGTGAAATTCAAAAAGATGAAACTAAAAAGATGAAATGAAATTAAATGAAATGAAATTGAAAAGATGAAATGAAATTTAAAAATGAAATAAAAATAAATAAATAAATTCAAAAAGGTGAAATGAAATGTTTTTGGTTTGTCCAGGAGTAATAAGATGGAGTGGAATGGAAAGAAATCAAATAATATGCTTTTTCTGCTAATTGCCCCTGTCCGCAGCAGCAGCAGCAGCAGCAGCAGCAGCAGCAGCAGCAGCAGCAACAGCAGCAGCAGCAGCAGCAGCAGCAATTTGTTTTGACCTCCTTCGCGCCTTCCACAGCAATTGCGTTTCGCATTTTGTCGATTTGCAAAATGCGGCCAACTGTTGACCGCCACTTCCCGCTTATTATCATTACCTGCAGCAGCAGCAGCAGCAGTAGCAGCAGCAGCAGCAGCAGCAGCAGCAGCAGCAGCAGCACAGCTCAGCGACAGTTCCTGCTGCTTTCAGCCGGCAACGCGTCCACCCCACCAACTCGTGCTGCAGCAGCTACTGCAGCAACAAATGCTGCTGCTGGAGCTGCGCACCTAGCAGCAGCAGCAGCAGCAGCAGCAGCAGCAGCAGCAGCAACAGCAGCAATGGCACCCCAAAAGGCAAACACAGCAGCAGCAACAGCAGCCAGAGCAGCCGCAGCAGCAGAAACGGAGTCCTCAATTCCAAACGCAGCAGCAGCAGAAGCAGCAGCAACAGCAGCAAAGGCAGGACATCCCCAAAGTCAAAGAAAGCAGCAGCAGCAGCACTCCCAGAATCAGACACACAGAATCAGATACAGCAGCAGCAGCAGCAGCAGAAGCAGCAGCAGCAGCAGCAGCAGCAGCAGCACCTTGTCTCCTGGCCTGAGCTTCCATTGCAGTATCCAGTTGCGGGGGTGGACAAACTTGAGGCCCCGTTGCTGCTGCAGCAAATGTGGCTGCTGCAGCGCCTGCACGCGTGCTGCTGCTGCTGCAGCCGATCCTGCTGCTGCTCCTGTTGCTGCTGCTCCTGTTGCTGCTGCTCCTTTTGCTGCTGCTGCTGCAGTTGCACAGCCACAGGCTGTGGGCCCCCAGGCCCGCAGCAGCAACGCCATTTGGGCCCGGAAGTTTCCCGCTGCTGCTGGGTTTGCTGCAGCAGCTACTGATGAGTTTGCTGCAGCAGCTGCTGCTGAGTTTGCTGCAACAGCTGCTGATGAGTTTGCTGCAGCAGCTGCTGCTAGGTTTGCTGCAGCAGCTGCTGCTGGGTTTGCTGCAGCAGCTGCTGCTGGCTTTGACGGGTCGGAAAGAGCTGCTGCTCTTTTCCCTGGCGGCAGTTCTGCTGCGACGCGAGCACGCGGACTGCCTCAGCAGCAGCAGCAGCAACAGCAACAGCAGCAGAAGCAACGGCAGCAGCAGCAGCAGCAGCAACAGCAGCAGCAACAGCAGCAGCAACAGCGCTGCGTCGCCTTCGAAGCTCTAAAGAGCTTGGCAGGCTTGCTTGCTGTCTGCAGCAGCAGCAAAAGCAGGCAGCTGCAACAGGAAGGCAGCACCGACACGCTGCTGCTGCTGCTGCTGCTGCTGCTGCTGCAGCAAACGGAGTGCACCTTCACCTAAACTTGTACCTTTAATTTCAATTTTTAAAATAAAATTGAAAATATAACACAAAAATATATATTAAGAAAGAGGGTCTTAACTGGGGCCTCATTAATGGGGCCCCGGGGGCCCCCGGGGCCCCCAGGGGGCCCCCAGGGCCCCCTGCAGCTTCTGACCTCCCAGCTGGTGGCCAGCAGCTGCTGCACACGGGGAGTTTTTCGTTCTTATTGCTTTTAGAATTAAATTAATTTAAATTATTTATCAATTTGTTCTTTTATTTAATTGGAATATCAGTGTGAGTGCGCAGCAGCAGCCGCTAGCCATCGGCAGCAGCAGCAGCAGCAACGCTTTGAGCTGCTGCTGCTGCGCCATCCCCCTCAGTCTTGCCCGCATCATGCGTCTTGCTGCTGCTGCTGCACCTGCTACCGTGTGCTGCTGCTGCTTCTGCAGTGTGCTGCTGCTGCCACCGTGTGCTGCTGCTGCTGCCGCTGTGTGCTGCTGCTGATGATGCGGTGTGTTGCTGCTGCTGCTGTTGCTGCTGCTGCTGCTGCAGCTCTAGAAGCCATGTCTGAATCAGAAGTTCGCCTCGAGTTTGTGCAGCAACTTGCCCGAGATGTGGAGCCCCTGATCATGGAGGGCTTCGGCTGCGGGTGTCGCAGCAGCAGCAGCAGCAGCAGCAGCAGCAGCAGCAGCAGCGGCAGCAGCAGCGGCAGCAGCAGCTGCGCCAGGACAAAGAGCTCAGCAGCAGATCTTGTTACAGAATATGACACGCGAGTGGAAGAGACTCTTAAAGAAAAAATAAGAGAAAAATTCCCCAGCCATTCCTTTTTCTGCGAAGGTTAGCTGCACCGCTGCTGCTGCTGCTGCTGCTGCTGCTGCTGTTGCTGCTGTTGCTGCTGCTGTTGTTGCTTCTGCTGTTGCGGAGGACTCAGCTGGCATTGCTGCTGCTCTTTGCTGCTGTTCGCTGTTGATGCGGTGCCGCTGCATTTTTTGCTGCTGCTGCTGCTGCTGCTTCCTCTGCTGCTGCTGCTGCTGCTGCTGCTGCTGCCCGTTTTTGCTCTGCCGCCATTGCTGCAGCGACTGCAGCTCCCCATGCTGCTACTGCTGCTGCTGCTTGCCCCCATGTTGCTGCTGCTGCTGCTGCAGTTGAATTTAATTATAATTAAATAATATTTTTTTTTTCCTTCCGCAGAATCTGTTACTCCAAACCAGAAGCTGACGGACGAGCCCACGTGGATTATTGACCCTGTCAGTGCTGCTGCTGCTGCAGCTGCTGCTGCTGCTGCTCCTGTTGTTGTTGTTCCTATTGCTGCTGCTGCTCCAGTTGCTGCTGCTGTTGCTGCTGCTGCCCTCGCTGCTGCCCCTTCTGCTGCTGCTGCTGCTGCGGCTCTTGCTGCCCTCGTTCGCGCGGCTGCCCTTCCAGCGGGAGCGTTGAGTCTCTCAAAGGATTCTGCTGCTGCTGCTGCTGCTGCTGCTGCTGCTGCTGCTGCTGCTGCTGCAGATTGACGGAACAACGAACTTCGTGCACGGCTTTCCCCTCACTTGTGGTAAGCTTCCTGCTGCTGCTGCTGCTGCTGCTGCTGCTGCTGCTGCTGCTGCTGTGGGCGCGGGCCTGCACTTGCTGCTGCAGCTTGCGCTGCCTTTCTTGCTGCTCCTCTCGGGTGTATGTACAGTCTCAATTGCCTTCTCCCGAAATAAAAAAGTTCTTCTCGGAGTTGTTTATTCTCCCTTAACTGTGAGTCAACGGGGGGCCCCTCGGGGGCCCCTGTGGGGGCCCACAGGGGCCCCTGTGGGACCTTGTGGGGCCCCGGGGGCCCCCAAAAGAAGTTTAAAGTGCTCATAAGAAGCAGAAGATGCCATTAAGCATTAATATGTCTTTTATGAATAAATAAAAAGTTAAATGCAACTAAAATTAATTAAAAATAAAAGCCATTTGTTTGCAATTTCACTCATCTCATATTTGCTGCACCACTGCGCCCCCAAGGGGCCCCTGGGGGCCCCAAAGCCCAGCGGCACCTGTAGGGTACTTGGCCTTTAAACTTAAAGGGGCCCCCGGGGGGCCCCCCGGGGCCCCAGGGGGGCCCCCTGGGGCCCCCGGGGGCCCCCTGGGGCCCCAGGGGGGCCCCCTAGGGCCCCAGGGGCCCCCCAGGTTCTGTATGGGTCTTGCGGGTTCGCGGTGGTCCATTTTGAGTGTCGTTTGGCTGGCTGGGTGGGCCCCTAATGCTGTTGCTGCTGCTGCTGCTGCTGCTGCTGCTGCTGCTGCTGCTGCTGCAGAAGGAAATGTTCAGCGCAGAAAGAGGCAAAGGGGCCCACCTTAACGGAGTGCCCATAAAGAGCTCGGGGTGTACAGACATTGGAGCGGCTCTTGCCTGTGTCTCTTTCGGCGTCTCCACGCTGCGGCAGGTGCGTCTCTGCTGCTGCTGCTGCTGCTGCTGCTGCTGCTGCTGCTGCTGCTGCTGCTGCTGCTGCTGGTGTTGCTTGTTGCTGCGCTGCTTCTCGCTGCTGCTGCAGCTGTTGCTTCGGCGGCAGCGGTGCTGCGTCGAGCCACCTGCCTACTGCTGTGTTGCTTTTGCCACTGCTGCTGCTGCTGCTGCTGCTGCTGCTGCTGCTGCTGCTGCTGCTGCTGGGCGCAAGGCCTCGCTTTGTGTGCTGCTCTGCATGCAGCTAGAAATAACAACAGACGAAACACGTCGGGCCTACCTCAAAAGATTTCAAGGTAAGCTTCACCTCACAAACCCAGGGGGCCCCCCAAGGGGGGCCCCCCAAGGGGGCCCCCCAAGGGGGGCCCCCCAAGGGGGGCCCCCCAAGGGGGGCCCCCCAAGGGGGGCCCCCCAAGGGGGGCCCCCCAAAGGGGGTTTACTTTAAAAGGGCCCCATTAGAGAGCCTCATCATGTGTTGTCATCAGGGGGCCCCATTATTCAGGGGGCCCCTCAGGGGTTTCCTCCAGGGGCCCCCAACAGGGGGGCCCCGCAGTGGTTCTTTCAGGGGGCCCCCAAAAGGGGCCCCAGGGGGCCCCCAAAAGGGGCCCCAGGGGTCCCCCAAAAGGGGCCCCAGGGGGCCCCCAAAAGGGGCCCCAGGGGGCCCCCAAAAGGGGCCCCAAGGGGCCCCTTCTTCTTGAGTTTATCTGTTCACCTTCTAGTTGGATCTGCAGTTAGAAGTGGCCTTATTAGTGTGTTTGTCAAACTTGTTTGCTGCTGTGCTTGTTTTGCTGCTGCTGCTTTTGCTGCTGCTGCTGCGCTTGCCGTGCTGCTGCTGCCTCTGCTGCTGCTGTTGCTGCTGCTGCTGCTGCTGCAGAATGCGTACTGAGCAATGTGGGTTATTTGACACTCAACTGTCTAGACATTCGACACATCGGCAGCACAGCAATGGAGCTGTGTTATCTCGGTAAGCTGGGGGTTTAGGGTTTAGGGTTTAGGGTTTAGGGTTTAGAGTTTAGGGTTTAGGGTTTAGGGTTTAAGGTTGTTGTTCCTTCTGCACTTGGTTACGCCGGGGCTATTCGTTTCCCCCAGAGCTGCTTTCTCTTTAGCGAGCTGCTGCAGTTGCTGCTGCTTTTGCTGCTGCTTTTGCTGCTGCTGTTGCTGCTGCTGTTGCTGCTGCTCTTGCTGCTGCTGTTGCTGCTGCTTGTACGGCTGCTGCTGCTGGCAGTTTCTTGTGTGCTGCCTGCTGCTTTGCTGCAGCTGCGGGCCGGCTGGACTGCTTAGTCACCTTTGGACCTAAGGAATGGGTAAGTCGAGGGTTTAGGGTTCAAGGGTTTAGGGTTTAGGGTTTAGGGTTTAGGGTTTAGGGTTTAGGGTTTAGGGTTTGTGGCATGCGAGAGGCTCAAGAAGCCACGCTGAAGGCTTCCAGCTGTAGCAGCAGCAACTCCAGGTGTACGTACACTCGTAGTTAAGTGGAGCTGCCCCTCAGAGCCTCAGGGGCGTCAAACTGCTGCAGCGCTAAACCCTAAACCCCAAACCCTAAACCCTAAACCCTTGCTGCTGCCTCCGCCTCGCGCAGGATCTTGCTGCTGGCTGTCTTATCTTGGAAGAGGCCGGCGCCGTCTGCAGCGTCCTGCGAGGCAACCAGCCCGTGAGCAGCAGCAGCAGCAGCAGCAGCAGCAGCAGCAGCAACACCTGCAGCAGCAGCACCTGCAGCCGCACCTGCAGCAGCAGCAGCCGCACCTGCAGCAGCAGCAGCCGCACCTGCAGCAGCAGCAGCAGCAGCCGCAGCAGCCTCGCATGCCAAGTAGAGGGCCACGAGACTATCTATTTGCTGCTGAAGTTTTCTTTTTTAATAATTAATTATTTTCTTTTTGCTTCATTTGCTTCTTGCTGCAGCTGGACTTGTCAAAACATGAAGTATTGGCTGCAGCAACACCGCAGCTGCTTTCAGTTTGTCTCAAACACCTCAAGTCGCCATAGTTGTCAGAGGCCCCCAGGGGCCCCCTAGGGGGCCCCTACAGGCCTTAGGGGCCCCTAGGGGGCCCCTTGGGGGCCCCTTGGGGGCCCCTAGGGGCCCCCTAAACCTCTAGGAACCCCCTAGGGGGCCCCTAGAGGGTTGTTGAGGGGCCCCTAGGGGCCCCCAGGGGCCCCTAGATAACCCCCAGGGGACCCCAGGGGCCCCCTAGGTGCCCTCAAGGGGCCCCAGGGGGCCCCCGGGGGCCCCCAAGGCTTGAGGGGCCTCTAAGGGCCCAGAATGAAGGGGCCCCCGACACAGAAGGGGGCCCCCTGGTACTTGGGGGGGCCCCCAAGTACCAGGGGGCCCCCTCTTCGGATTTTGGCTGCCAAGACCCCACAAAGGGTCCTTTTGGGGCAACTGCCCCACAGGGAACTTAAAGTGAACTTGGGGGCCCCCAACACCAAGGGGCCCCGGGGGCCCCTCTTGTGCCAAGGAACTGGGGGCCCCGGGGGCCCCTGTTTGGCCCTAGGGGCTGGGGTGCCCCGGGGCCCCCTCTTGTGCCAAGGGACTGGGGGCCCCCGGGGGCCCCTGTTGTGCCAGGTACCTGGGGGCCCCCGGGGCCCCTAATGTGAAAAGCAGCTGGGGAACCCCGGGGGCCCCCCGGGGTCCCTAATGTGGAAAGGGGCGGGGGCCCCCCGGGGGGCCCCTAGTCTGGAAAGGGTATAGGGGCCCCCAGGGGCCCCTAATGTTACGAGGGTCTGGGGGCCCCTGTTGCTGCTGTGTGTGCGCTGGGGCTTCAAAAGCCGCTGCGGGCTTTTGTGGGGTTGAGCTGGGGTGTACGTACACCCCAAGTTTGGTGGCCCCGAGGAAATCTGCTGCTGGGCCCCAGGGGCCCCCCGAGCTGCTTAGGGGCCCCTGCAACTGCAGCAAAACCCTAAACCCTAAACCCTAAACCCTAAGTTTGGTTGTGAACGGAGGCAGCGAGGGAAGCCTCTGGCAGACAAAGAGCAGTTGAGTTAATGCTAAGCTCTAGCTGCTGCTCATTCTTTTTGACTAGGGTTTGTGGGCTCTAGGGGCCCCAGTGTGGCTGCAGGGGCCCTCGAGTAAACCCTAAAAGCAAGCAAACCCTAAACCCTAAACCCTAGGAGCTGCTTTGCCCGCGCCGCCAGCTGCAGGCGCCTTGGGCGGAGTTGCAAGTGCGCAAAGTCTTTAAAGAGTTTTAATTGTGAAGAGCTGCTGGCCGAGTGGTTTGCAGCGGCGAGGCTGCGGTGTACGTACACCGCGTGGGCTGTGGGCGGCAGCGGCCGCGGCGAGGCGCAGTGTCTAGACACCTGGGGAGCTTCTGGGAGCGCCAGAATGCACTCGAAGAACTTTAAATAATAAAAAAGTGTTGAAGTTTCGAAGCTGCTGCGAAAGGCGCGGCGGGAGGCTCTGCGGCGATCGGCGAGCGGAGCCAACTAGCTGTTGCGGGCGGCTGGCCGCAGGGCCTGGGGTGTACGTACACCCGATTAAAGGTGGAAAGCTCTATTTTTTGAGACTTTATTTCATTTTAAATTAATTTCTCCGGCAGGAAAGCTGCGTTGCGGCGCGGAGGGCGCGCGGCTGGCCGGGGCGCGGCGCGGCGTGCCCGTGGCTGTTTCGAGTTGGCGGCGGGAACCGGGGGGAAAGCTGCGGAAAGCAAAGCTTTGTGGCGGTCAAAAGTAATATTTATGCAAAGTTTGTTTGGAAATATAATTAAAAAGCGAAGGCGGGATTAAATTCGGGGTTCGAGCTCGTGGCCAGCCCCCCGCGGCGCGAGCTCGAGGCCGGCTGCTGCTGCCAGCAGTTCACGACGGCTCGATGCTGCAGCAGCAGCTGCTGCTCCATAATTTCCAAAGTGTTACAAAGTTTTGCCTTTTCTTTTTCTCCTTTTTCTCCGTTTAACAACAGAACTTTTCCAAGAAGTGCAGCTTCTCTCCGGCGTAGGCTTCGCGGGACCAAGTGGGTTTCGGGTGTATAGCCACCTCTGCATCCTGCGTGCATCGGCTGCGCTCCGCCGCCGCGATCTCGCCTTCATTTCCTTTTCTTTTGCCTTTTTTGTTTCTTTTTCGACAAAAGTGAAGAGTTTTTTGCATTTATTTCGCGTTTTAACTCCGAGTTTCGCGTTTGTTCCGCCTCCGACTCGCCGCGGCCGACGCGCGGGCTCGCGCGGCTGCGCCGCTCTTGCTGCTGCGTTTCGCGTTTGCTGCTGTTCGTTTTCCCTTTTGCGGCGTTTCTTTTGCTTTCTTTCGCCTTGCTGCTGCCTCTTGCTGCTTCTCTTCCCCTTTCTCTGGGTCCGCAGCTGCTGCTGCGCTGCTGCTGCGCTGCTGCTGCGCTGCTGCTGGTCCGCCGCTGGTCCGCCGCTGGTCCGCCGCTGGTCCTTGGCGGCTTTCGCCGGCTGCTGCTGCTGCTGCTGCTGCTGCTGTTTCTGGGGTTAGGGTCTCGGGGTGCGGCTGGCTGGGCTGAGCCATCCGCTGCTGCTGCTGCTGCTGCTGCTGCTGCTGCTGCTGCTGGTGTTTGCAGGCGCGAAAATGAACAAGAAGGAGGATGTGACCGCCCCTGGCGAGGGGGTGGACGTCCTCGTCCAGCCGCTGCCGCACCCTTCGCGTCCCGCGGACTTATCCGGCTTCGAGTTCCCGCAAGCCGCCTTCCAGCAGCAGCAGCAGCAGCAGCAGCAGCAGCAGCAGCAGCAGCAGCAGCAGCAGGAAGCGCAGCAGCACGAGGCCGACGAGTCGCCCGCGTCTCGCTCCGCGTTCCCCGGCTTCGGCGCCGCAACCGCCCCGCTGCACAGCACAGTGCCCTGCAGCAGCAGCAGCAGCAGCAGCAGCAGCAGCAGCAGCAGCAGCAGCAGGATTCCGCCGCAAGTAATGACAGCACTTGGCCCCATGCCGCTGCCAGCAGAGGTCCGCAGGCGCATCCCCGAGAAGTTCGTCGCGAGGCCAATTATTGAAGAAAGAGAAATTTACATCGCGAAAAAAGAAGTCCAAGAAAGAACCATCGAAGTGCCGCACGTGCACTACGCGCACAAGTTCGCTGCAGTGCCGCAGCGGCTGCGAGTGAAGAAGCTAATTCCGACTGTCACCGAAGTTGTCAAAGAAGTCCCCAAAGAGGTCTATAAACCAGTTGTTGAAGAGAAAATAATTGAAGTCCCGCAGGGGGTCAAATATGTCGAAGTCCCCGTCGAAGTCCCGTGTCTCTACCCCCCAAAGATCGTCCCCAAGCCCAAGGTCCAGCTGGTCGAAAGAGTGGTCCAGACCATTAGACCAGTGGTCAAGGAGGCGGTGGTGGAGGTGCCGCAGACAGTGGTCAAGCAAATCCCCAAGTTGAAGACTGTGGAGGTCCCTTACTACGTGCCTCGCTATGTGGAGAAGGTCATTGAAGTGCCTTACCAGCCTCCTGCTGCTGCTGCTGCTGCTGCTGCTGCTGCTGCTGCGCTGCCCCCCATCCTCAGCGGCGCTCTCCCTGCTGCTGTTGCTGCCAACTTGCTGCTGCCCTTCCGCCTCGGGCCGCTGCCGCTCTCCAGCTGCAACTCTTTGTCTTTGCCTTACGAGGCCAAGATCGACGTCCAGATAGCGCAGCAGCCCCACTTGCTGCTGCAGCAGCAGCAGCAGCAGCACAACCCCGCAGCCACGCTCGTCTCCCCCAGCAGCAGCAGCAGCAGCAGCAGCAGCAGCAGCAGCAGCAGCGGGGCCCCCATCGAGCTCGTGGAGGGCTTCAAGTGGGGCGCGCCGCCCAACGCCCCGCCGCTGAGCCCGCTGGCGCCCTTCTGCCCCCCCCCGGCGCCCGCGGGGGCCCCCCTGGGGGCCCCCCTGGGGGCCCCCCTGGGGGCCCCCTGGGGGCCCCCGGGGGCCCCCGGGGGCCCCCCGAGAGCCCTCGCGCCCGACGGAGACCCCCGGATGCCCCACATGCCCCCCCTGATGGTGACTTGCCCCCCAGAAGTCGGCCAAGTCAACTTCGCGGGCTTTGTTGCTGAACCCGACATCTTAACTCGGCAAGGAGTTATGGCCTACTCGGGCTTCCGCAGCAGCGGGAACTTCCAGCTGCTGTTTCCGCCGCTGCCGCCGCAGCCGGGGGTGCCCATGGACCCCCCGGGGACTCCTGACGTCCGCACGCTGCAGCAAACCAGCTGCTTCCTCCCCGAGCAGCAGCAGCAGCAGCAGCAGCTGCCTCAGCTGCAGCAAAAGGCACTCCAGATCCAGCAGGAGTACCTCGAACCCACCCCTGGCTGCTGCGGACAGCAGCCACCACCCCCAGCAGCGCCACCCGTCTACGAGCAGTAGAGAGCGAGCTTGGGGGCCCCCGGAGGGGTCTTGGGGGCCCCAGAGGGGTCTTGGGGGCCCCCGGAGGAGTCTTGGGGGCCCCAGAGGGGTTTTGGGGGCCCCGGAGGGGCCTTAGGGGCCCCGAGGGGGGGTCTTGGGGGCCCCGGAGGGGTCTCGGAGGGGCCCCGGAGGGGTCTTGGGGGCCCCAAGGGGGGCTCAGGGGGGCCCCTAGGGGGCCCCCAGATCTTTAGGGGCCCCGAAAGTCCTGAGGGGTGCCCAGGAGGGGCCCCTGGGGGCCCCCGAGAAGTTTATTTAATAAAAGGCTTTGGCTATTTAGTGGAGGGAGTGGCGTGTGTACAGGAGTGGAGATTTGTGGAAAAAAGATTAAATTGGATTATCTTTGACGCAAAATGCATGCGTTGTTGCTGCTGCTGTTCTGAACTTCACTTCTTTATGTATTTAGGAGTTCAGGGCTTCGAGGTGTGGGGCCTGCGGTGTACGTACACCTCAACTGGCAAGTGCGGGGACACTTTATTTATGCTGCGAAGCCGCCCCAAAGCCGCATGCATCTCAGGGCCTAAAATTTAAGCCCGACAAACTTTTAAGCTTTGTTCCGTTCTTTTCCTTCTTCAAAAAGGGTTTAGGGTTTAGGGTTTAGGGTTTAGGGCTTAGGGTTTAGGGTTTAGGGTTTGGAGTTGGGCTGAGAGCGTCGTCAGCAGCTCCTTAATAACTGGCAAGGCGCCATGAAATAAACTCAAGTAGATGAAGGCCAGTCACAGAGAAGAGCTTTTTTTGCAACTTGTTCAAATAATATTTTTAAAAATAAAAATATAAGTAATATATATTAAATAAAATAAATATAAATATAAATATAAATATAAATATAAATGTGCGCACAAACGCGTATGCGCATGCTGGCAAAGAAGCCAAATCAAGATTGCGCAAACTGCATGAACTCATTTTCGCGAATTAGTTGCATTCTTTTTGGATTTTAAATTCATTTTAGTGAATTAAAAGTATTCTTTTTCAATATTAAACTAATTTTCATGAATTCGTTGTCTTCTACTTCGAAATAAACTCTTTTTCACGAATCCGTTGCGTTCTTTTCTCGCGTGTGCGCTGCCACGGTGTACGTACACCTGAACGCATGCGCAGGCGTAGAAACAAATAATAAAATAGTTTTTGCAAAATAAATATTTGTGAAAACAAATTTCACGAATATTTATTTTTTAAAAACTATTTTATTATTTATTTCTCAATTATCTCTTCTACAAATGCCAGATAAAGGGCTGTAAGTGCATCTTGTTGTTTTATTTTTTGTTCTTCTTTCTTGGTGTATCTGCTTTCTTTTTTGTTTTATTTCTGTTTACTCTTTTGCTTTTTTGCTAATTTGTTTTAATTTACTTTGCCAATTTGTCTCAATTCATTTCTTTATTTCTTCTCTCTTGTTCTTACTTCTCCGTTTATTTGCTTCTCTTAAAAGACAAAAAGTGGAAATAAACTTTATTTATTTTTTGCTGCTTTTCAACTGCAGCAAAAACAGAGTCCCACAAAAGCAGCTGCAGTTAAATTTGCTTCAAGAGACAGACAGTTCAGATTGTCTTTAAAGAAATCAGATTTGCATTTTAACATTATTTTCATTTTAATAATATTTTAACTTTAATATCATTTTCATTTTGCAAAATAAATATTTCGCAAGATAAATACCTTACAGAATAAGTATTTTGCAGAACAAATATTTTGCAAAATAAATATTTTGCAAAATAAATATTTTGCAAAATAAATATTTTGCAAAATAAATATTTTGCAAAGTAAATATTTTGCAAAGTAAATATTTTGCAAAATTAATGTTTTGTGGCGGAATTAAATTTGCAAAAAGGACTTTAGAAGTTAAATTCAAAATTAAAAATTGTTGCAATTAAAAGAAAGCGAATTTTGCCTTTATGAATTGCTGCAGTTGGCCCAGAGGAAATAACGGGGCGATTTAGTGCAGCAAAATTGGAAAAGTTAAACTGAAATATATTTCCAAATTTGAAGCAAAAGACTTAATTTGTTGAAGACAAAAGTGAAAGCGAGCAGCAGCCAGCTATGCAGAAATCCAAAAAGTCCAAAAAAGATTTAATGAGAGTTTTTGCAGCTTTTGAACTGCAGGGGAGTTTGCCGCAAACGCGTGGAGTGTACGTACACCCCAAGTTACCGTGGGCCGGCGATTGCGCCGCAGCGGCGGCAAATGTGCGGAATAAAGCGGCTAAAAAGGCTTTAAAGTGGCACTTGTGCTCGAAATAATATAAACAATTTGTTTTGGAGATCCTGTAATGCATTTAAGGGGCCAAATGTTCAAGAGTTGTCCAGAGCTGCGAGGTGTGCAGTGGCAGCGCCAGCGGAGCAGCAGGAAGGAGGTACGGCAGGTCGGGAGAAAGCGAAAAGACGCAGTTGAGATTTCTGAACTGAAAAGTAAATTAATTTTGAAGTTTTGTTTGCAAAATCGACAGACAGCAGCAGTTGCTGCGGGCAGCAGTGGCAGCAGCACTCACTCGAGGCCGCGTGGTGTGGCTGAGGCTCTGGCGGCGGCTGCGGCGGCGGCGGCTGGCGATTTGCGAAATTTAAAAAGGAAAACGAAAACAAAATGCATTTATTATTCGAAGCAGCACTTTATAATTTCCGATTTCATTTCCTTCAACGCGAATCCGCGCGCGCCGTCCAGAGCGCCGCTGCCAACCGCGCAAACCCTCCGCCGCCGTTCTCTGCGGTTTTTTCTTCTTTTTTCCCGCGATCTTCTCCTTTTCTGATTAAACTTTTCCAATTTCCTCCAATTTTCCCGAGTTGGGGCCCCTGGCTGCGCGGCGGGCCGCGAAACTCCCGCTTTCGCTGTCTTGCTGCGGCCATCGAGACTTGAACTGGGCCAAACTGCAGCAGCGCGGCCGCCTCACAGCCAATTTCGCCTTCTCCAGCCCCCATGGGGAACTCCCCCGCGCTGTTGGCTCTCAGGAGCGACAAGTACATCCCCCAGTCCGTGGTGCTGATCACGGGCGCCACCAAGGGAATCGGAAAGGTGCTGCTGCTGCTGCTGCTGCTGCTGCTGCTGCTGCTGCTGCTGCTGCTGCTGCTGCTGCTGCTGCTGCTGCTGCTGCTGCTGC
>NW_013652215.1:0-7342 GCF_000499385.1 Eimeria necatrix
AAACCCACACTGGACAAACCCTAAACCCTAAACCCTAAACCCTAAACCCTAAACCCTAAACCCTAAACCCTAAACCCTAAACCGTGGGAATTGAACCCTGAATCTGGAGTCCTCGTGAGCTCTGGAGTCGAACGAACCCTCATAAAACAAACCCCACGCAGTTCAAACCCACACTGGACAAACCCTAAACCCTAAACCCTAAACCCTAAACCCTAAACCCTAAACCCTAAACCCTAAACCCTAAACCCTGGGAATTGAACCCTGAATCTGGAGTCCTCGTGAGCTCTGGAGTCGAACGAACCCTCACAAAACGCACCCCAAGCCCACACTGCACAAACCCTAAACCCTAAACCCTAAACCCTAAACCCTAAACCCTAAATGAAGAAGATTCAGCCTTTACGCTCTCCGCCTGAAAAGCTAAGACAGTGGACTGGCTGATCAAAGTGTAGAGTTTTTTGCCTAGGGTTTAGGGTTTAGGGTTTAGGGTTTAGGGTTTGGGTGCAGCTAGTTGGGGGTTTAAAACTGCGGGTCTGGGGTCTGAAGCCGAGCGTTTAAGATTTAGCCTTAGGCTTTAGAGTCTAGGGTTTAGGGTTTAGGGTTTAGGGTTTAGGGTTTAGCCACCTGAGTGTTGTCCGGCACGCCAAAGACCTCATCAGAGGGAAAAACTGTCTCCAGCGGCTGCAGATAACAAAACATACACCCTTGACAAGCTGCTGCTGCTGCTGCTGCTGCTGCCGCTGCTGCTGCTGCTGCTGCTGCTGCCGCTGCTGCTGCTGCTGCTGCTGCGGCAGCCTGCGTTGTTTCCGCTGCAGTGGCTGCAGCAGCTGATGCTGCTGCTGCAGCAGCAGAAAGAACTTACCGCGTAGACAATCTGCTGCTCTCCCTCAGCGTCACCACCAGCAGGCTCAGCAGCAGCAGCAGCAGCAGCAGCAGCAGCAGCAGCTGCTGCTGCTGCTGCTGCTGCTGCTGCAGGAATAGCAACAGCTACTACATTTGTTGGCAGGCCCTCAGGCTGCGGCTTGCAAAGCACTCCGCGAATAAAGGGGTCCAGAGCTCGGGCCTCCCTGTCCTCTTCTGTTTGCTGCTGCTGCTGCTGCTGCTGCTGCTGCTGCTGCTGCTGCTGCTGCAGCTGCTGCTGCAGCAGCTGCTGCTGCTGCTGGGAGACAAAAGTGTCCCCCCCCGTATAAATCCAAACAGACTTCCCCAAATACCGGGAATAAGACTGGAGCCCAAGGGCCCCCAGGGCCCCGGGGGCCCCCAGGGCCCCGGGGGCCCCGGGGGCCCCCGGGGCCCCACAGGGGCCCCCAAAAAGACCCTTTTGGGTTCTGCGCTGCTGCTGCCGCCACCCAGCTGGAGAGGGCGAGCCAGCAGCAGCAGCAGCAGCAGCAGCAGCAGAAGCAGCAGAAGCAGCAGAAGCAGAAGCAGCAAACGGGCTTGCTTTGAGGCTTCTGGGGCCCCAAGGGGTGCCGCGGGGGCCCCCAACCTGGGGGGCCCCCACGGGGGCCCCCCATAAAGGGCTTTCTCTAGAAAGCTGACACAACGGGGGGCCCCCAGGGGGCCCCCTGGGGGAGGGGCCCCCAGGGGGCCCCCTGGGGGAGGGGCCCCCAGGGGGCCCCTTGACTAGGGGGGCCCCCAAAGGGGTCCTTCTGGGGCCCCCGTATACCGGAGTACCCTGGGGGCCCCCAACCCAGCGGGGGCCCCCAGGACCCAGCTGGCCCCCAGACCCATGGGGGCCCCCAGGGCCCCGGGGGCCCCCGGGGCCCCCTAGACCCTGGGGGCCCCCAAGACCCTGGGGGCCCCCAAGACCCTGGGGGCCCCCAAGACCCTGGGGGCCCCCAAGACCCTGGGGGCCCCCGGGGCCCTCATGGGTAAAGGGGTACTTCGGAGTTGTGGGGGCCCCACAGATGGAAGGAGTACCTTCTCTCTGATTGTCTTGCAGCCAGCTTCGCCGCTGCCGCTTCTGCTCTTGCTGCTGCTGCTGCTGCTGCTGCAGTTCCTGCTGCTGCTGCTGCTGGAGTTGTTGCTGTTGCTGCTGCTGTAGCTGCTGCTGCTGCTGCTCGTGGCGGTAAGGACTAGGGCCCCTCATTTTGCTGCTCTCCTGTCAGGCTCGAGCTGGCTGTGAAAGGCATTTGTTAGGGTTTAGGGTTTAGGGTTTAGGGTTTAGGGTTTGGGGGCCCCCAGCAGCAACCCCCAGCAGGGCCCCCAGTCAGGGGGGTCAAGAGGAAGCGCCTTGAGGGACAAAAAACAGCTCATGAGGCTCCATTTATATTTTAGTAAATAATTAATTAAATTAAAAAGCCAAAAAAAGGGTAAATAAAGGCGAAGAAGCGAGCAGCAGCAGCAGCAGCAGCAGTGGCTTGGTGGTTATTTGGTGGGGTTGCTGTCAGGACGCTGGGGCCCGGAGGCGAAAAAGCAGCAAACTTGGATTGAAATGCAATTAAATTTAGTTTTAATTTGTAAAAAGAATTTATTTTTTTATTTAAATAAATGCAGAGGCTCGAACAGCAGCAAGAGCGGCGCTCCCAGGTGTACATACACACCAGGTGTATGTACACCTCAGGCATACATTTGCAGCAACGGAGCTTTTGACGCTGCTCTTCCAACTCGACACTTTTATTATTCTGTTTTTTATTTTATAATTCTTTTTTAATTTAACTTTTTATTATTTAAGTGCGCAGCAGCCTCCACTGCTGCTGCGTGCTGCTTCGCCGGGTACCGAAGGCAGCGGGGGAGGGAGCGGACAAACTTTTTGGGAATATTTTGCGTGAAATTGAAGTTAATTGAAAATCAATTGAATTAAAACAAAATTAATTTATTTTTATCTTTATTTAGAACTTCCAACCACTCTTCCAGGCCTCCCAATGCTGCGGTGCTGCACTGGGTCTAAAAGGCAAGAATAAACAGCGGGCTGCAGCAGCTGCCAGCTGCAGCAGCTGCCAGCTGCAGCAGCTGCTGCGCTGCTGCAGCAGCTGCCAGCTGCAGCAGCAGCAGCTGCTGCGAGCTCTCCGGAGCTCAACCCAGTAGCGCTCGCGAAGCCCTTCCAGGTTTTTGCTGCGGCTGCACGCCCTGGCAGCAGCAGCAGCAATAACAGCAAGGTGCGGAAACTGCAGCAGCAAGAGCAGCAGCAGCAGCAGCAAAGCGCAGTTTACGCAGAAGCAAGAGCAGCATATGCAGCAGCGCAGCAGCAGCCCAGCACATTATCTAAAACAGTCCAGCAGCAAACAAATACTAGCCTTTATAAAGCGAGCTGTGCGTCCGCTGCTGCTGCTACTGCTGCAGCTGCTGCAGCTGCTGCAGCTGCTGCAGCTGCTGCAGCTGCTGCGCCTGCCGCTGAGAGAGAAACAGCCCCTCAGCCATTTCTTCATATTTTGCTTTTGCAATAAAAGCTGCTTAGGGCCTAAAGCTCGCGATTATGCTCTCTAATAAATCCTTTTTCCTTCTATTTAGTTGTTTATATATTTATTTAGTTGCAGAATCTCGAATAAATCCTTTTCCCCTTCTATTTAGTTGTTTATTTATTTACTTATAGTTGCAAAATCCAAGAAAGTCCATTTTGAAATCCAATGCGGGGTTTCATTTTTTCTTCATTAGCCCCTCTTCTGGCCTGCACTCAAAGACGCAGCTGCTGCAAAATGCCAAAAACTGAAAAGCAAATTTCCAAAGTTTTTCATTTTTGACTTTCCATAAATGCTTTTGTTCAATTTACTCTTTTTAATTCTATTTACCAATAGCACTAAGTTCTCTCTGTCTCCATTTATAAACTTTCAAAAATAAAAAAAAATATTTTCTTTATTTTCAACTCCGCCAAAATTTAGCTGGTTGCGCAACTGTACATACACCCGAAGTGCTTACAATTCATATTTTGTTTTTTTAATTTTCAGAAGTTTAATTTTTTATTTCTTTTACTGTCACATTTGCACCAACTGTAACTTTATGAGTTTGTCTGAAATACACCGAAGTCTCGGGGCCAGCTAGCTGCGGCCTTTGATTATATAGTCAAATGCATACATGTATATAAATGTATATATATACATATTTATCTTTATATTTATAAGCTTTTAGTTTTTGATTAATTTTATTTTCTTTCAATAGTCATTTTAAATGCTTTTTCAGTTCTTCAAAATCCCCAGGCATTCATTTTGCAGTTGGCCTCGGGACTTTTCTGGCTTTCTGTCTGTTTACTTTTATAAAGAGACACTTTGAAGAAGCTTCCTGGGCAACAAAAGAAAATTAAATTTAAATAATTCAAATAAATATAAATTAGTTAATATACTTTTAGTATTTAATCAGCAGCAGCAAAACTCCACTTCTAACAAAAGTGAACTGCGTCTCTTTTCCCTTCCGCCAGCCCCAGCCCTCTAGCCTTTCTTGAGACCCCATTGTTTTGAATTCCCGAGACTAAATTCCCTAAATCTTTTTTTTATATTTTGCAATTTAAAAGTTCTTGAAAAGCAGTTCTTTCTGGATTTCTCAAAATGTAGAAGCTTTTAAAAAGCAGCTCTCCCTGAATATCCTACAGTGAACAACTTCCCAAAAAGCAGCTCTTCATGGATATCCCAGATTTTATAATTTTAAAAACGCAGCTCTTTTCGGTTTTTGAAATTCAAAAGTTCTAAACCCTGAAGGCCACTTCTGGGCTACTTTGGAAGAATGAGCTTAAGGCCCAGAGGCACTTTCTGCCTCTTGCTGCTGCCATTCCTAAAGAGCTTTTTAAATCTTCATTTTAAAACAAATTAATTTTAATTATTTTTCACAAAAAGAAAATTAAAATTTCGCTCCACAGCTCTTTCCCCCCAAGGCCAGACAAAGCTCTGGGCAGCTGGCAACGGCAGCCCTTTGCCTCATTTCTTGCCGAATTTTTCGGATTTAAAATTAAAAATTAGAATTAATATAATATTCTTTTTGTTTTAATGCTTCAATATCTTTATTTTTTCAAAAAGGGGCCACTGTAGGCCCCGGGGGGCGCCATTGTAGTGCCTGTGCATTATACTCTGTTTTAGGGTTTAGAAGCTGCAAGTCTGCTGCTGCTAGCTAGGGCCGAAACCCTGCAGCAGCAGAAAGTAATTAAATCCCAAAGAAAAGCTTCTGGGCCCGGAGGCTGCAGCAGCAGCGCGTGGCCACCCGCAGCCAGAAGCTGCTTGGAGTTGAAAGTGCTTTTTCCAGAATTTCTAAAGTGAGGCAAAATAAATCTCAACTTTGAACTAAATAAACGTTTTGCTGGATGCAACAATTTGCGGAGTTTCAACTAGAAGCTTAGCATCACGCAGACTACAAAGAAAGACGTCTTTCTGCTGCAGGCAAAGTTGCTGCTGCGTCTGCTTCCTACACGCGTGCGACGTTGTTGCTGCTGCTGCTGCTGCTGCTGCAGCAATAGCCGCGGCCACTCGGGGAGTTTGCTGCTTCTTCTGGGGGCTTCTGAGGGCCTGATTAGCCACTGCATGCAGCAGATTCTTTGAGACTCTTTGCTTCCGAAAGAAGACAAGGCAGGGCCGCCGCAGAGCTACAGATGGACAGCAGCTGCAGCATGACTTCTGGAAGTTTTGCTGCTTCTTTGCTGCTTCTTCACTTTTTCTGTTTCCTCTTTTGCAGCTGCAACGATTGAGAGGCGCTCACGTCTTTTGGGGCTTCTCGTTGGCTGCTGCATGCGCAGCTCTTCATTTCTCTGACCTCATTAAATGCTCTTTGCCTTTTTGTTCTTTAGAGACATAAAAAGTCTTTTTGGAGTTGCATAAAAGGGCAACTGGAGCAAAAATGAATTATTAAAACTCTTTTCAATGACTTTCTTTTTCAGAGACAGATCTGCGCTTATCTAGCAAACTACAACTCCTTTGGGGCGGCCACGGAAGCCTGCAGAAAAAGGGGCCCCCCGTGGGGGCCCCCCAGAGGATTCCCCCCATCGGCCCCCGGGGGCCCCCCAGGGGGGCCCCCCAGGGGGGCCCCACAGGGGGGCCCCCCAGGGGGCCCCCGAGAAGAGGACTCCGGCAAAGAGGGAACTGCTGCTGTGGGAGCCAGCAGCTGGGGGCCTCCCAGCTAAGACCCAAGGGGGTGTGGGGCCCCAGGTGTGCTGGGGCCCCACAGCTGCTGCTGTTCTAGCAAGAAGAAGCAAAAAGGAAAGCAAGACTTTGCTGAGCTGCAAAGTCTGTGGGGCCCCACACAGAGAAGGCAGAAGCTAAGATAAGGGAGCGGGGCTTAGAGGCTGGACGAGGCCTTTTCAGTTGCTGCTGCAAAGCAGCAAAAGAAGCAACTTAGAGTGCCAATAATCACTTTAAAGGGGGCCCTTTTGGCAGAGTCTGGGGGCCCCTGGTGTTGGGTTTTAAAGGATCTTTTTTCAAGATTCTCTTCAATTTCCGTAATGAACTGCCCCCTACACTGCCTTCTCTGCATGCGAAAAGCCCCATTTAAAA
Organism: Eimeria necatrix; assembly: GCF_000499385.1. NCBI lineage: Eukaryota > Apicomplexa > Conoidasida > Eucoccidiorida > Eimeriidae > Eimeria > Eimeria necatrix. The sequence continues at coordinate 6,405 of NW_013652215.1, forward strand.
AAGCAAAAAAGTGCATGCAAACTTCACCTTCTGTGGCAGCAAGGGTGGAAGTTCTTTTCACAACTATTCCATTAAACCTCGCGAGAAACGCTATTTTAGAGTTTTCCATTTCAGCGTTTAATTCGCCTTTTGCTGCACCGTAGAAGCAGCAGCGGCTGCAGCAAACAGCGCAGCTGCTGCAGTTGGCTGCAGCAAAAGGCCCCCTCGCCTTTTGCTGCAGCAGAGTTCAAGAATTAGTGTTGGCAAATTTTGCTGCCGAAGAACTCCAAGCGGGTGCACCTGAGAGGCCCGCTGCTGCTGCGCGGTTCTGGTACTTATACTGCTGACTGCTGCTGCTTGCTGCTGCTGCTTGCTGCTGCTGCTGCTTCCTGCTGCTGCTTGCTGCTGATGCGCTTGCTGCTAATGCACTTGCTGCTGCTGCTTGCTGCTGCTGCTTGCTGCTGCATGCGCAAGCGAAAGGCGAGAAGCCTAGGGAGCCGAGCGGGCGAAGGTTTTAGCAGCTCGTCTCAGGTAGCTTTCCTGTGTATGCAACTGACTGCGCTTTTGCTGCTGAAACAGCAGCAGCAGCAGCAGCAGCAGCAGCAACAGCAGCAGTACGAAATACAAATATCCCTATTTTAGCTAAACTAGAGAAACCTTTAAAGCGCGCCCTGCGCCCTCGGACTGTCAGCGAGAATCCCGAGGACACGGAGGTGCTCCTCTACTGCACTTGCTCTTGCTGCTGCAGCAGCTGCTGCTGCTGCTGCTGCTGTTGCTGCTGCTCTCTATCTGCGTTCACCCTACCTGCGGACTACAGCGCTGCCTGCCAAGCGTCTAGGGGCCCCCTGGGCCCTCTGGGCTGCTGCTGCTGCTGTTGCAGCTAGCCAGGGGCCCCCTGGGGTTCCTCTGCTGCTGCTGCAGCTAGCCAGGGGCCCCCTGGGGTTCCTCTGCTGCTGCTG
>NW_013652216.1:0-7854 GCF_000499385.1 Eimeria necatrix
TTTGTGGTGCACGCACTAGCTGGTATCCATCGTCGTGCAAACGAGAAACGGCTCACTTTTACTTAAAGGCGTACGCTACTACAGGCAGCAAGCAATGTTGGACGCACCAACACGCAAACAGACGACGCGCCGAGTCCACATCAAACCTTTGTTTCTGCACAATCTTCTAATGATTCAAAGCCTTCTAGTATAAAACGAACTAAGTTGTAACGGCATGCGTGCGTCTAGAAAGCAAGCAAAGTAACGCAGCTACTATTTTGCTTCTAAAGTGTCGCATGATACCTGAAAATTGACTGGAGGCGTTGCATTATTTCAGTTAAAAATGTCAAGGCTCCACATAAGAGTGTAGTTTGTGCAAGTCCCCACACGCGGTTTGCAGAGAAGCAAAGCAAAGCACTTTGCACTCGCGACTACTGAACATACCAAGACAAGATGGAATTTCCCGGTCCAACCTACCCTAGTGATTAAACTGAAAATAACAGCCATCTACGCAACATCGGTCAGCTGTTTGTCCGGTCGGTCTAAAAACACCTCACTTCCTGGATGATATCATGTAACGAAGAGAATAGTAGTGTGAGTCTCTTTATAACCCGGGCTATCTCGTCTGGCGTCCAGACGTACGCCAGCAACACATCCTGAAGCAAGGTTACACAGAGCATGTTGAACGGATGGAAACCGTACAGAAGAAAAACGAAATTCTTCAATACGTCAGCTGAGCCGAGCAACTTTCAGCCTTAGCTCGGTCCTTGTACCACGCATGTCCTATGCACCCACAGGTGCAAGCACTCCACAACTATATCAAGGAATATTTGCCTTACTCGCTTTCGGCAAGCCACCTGCTCGTCTATAATGCACAGTCTGCGCAGACAAATTTGTTCGCCCTTCGTAGCCTCTCGTGACCAAGTAGTTCTTCCGAGCTCAAGCGCATCCAGATTTATCATTATGTTATGTCCCTCACAAACAAAATCAGATACGATTCCCACAAAATGCTGACTGCCACATTTGCATTGCCTATTCATTCTCACCGTCTGAGAGCTCAATCAAAGCCGAAACGGGAAAAAAAGAGCCTTGCATCCGGCCCTGTCCACTGCGCCATTTACGCAATAAGTGTATAGCCCACGCACAGAACGATCCACTAAGGCGTTCTACTCATAGACAGCAGGTCTTCATAAGCTCCAATGCACCGTAAGCGAAACAGCTTTACAGCACCCCTCTCCAGCTGGATCCCTCGGCTGCAAACGTGTCTAAACCCCCGGCTGGGCATCCTGTCTAGAGGCAAGGCTTCACGGTCATGGGAAGTACCATCGTCAAACCCTTACGTAGCACAGCGCTGCGTCCGCACACCATTTGCTCTGGCCACTACTGCAACTGCGACCATTATTTATCTATTTCCACGCATTCACACTACGCCTCACTGCGCAACGCTCACACAATGTCGCAAGCGCCCAACACACTGCTCGTCAGCCCGGCTGTAAAAAAACTTGCAAGCTCCTATTTCAGCCTAGACAATGCATCTGCAAGATCCATCTCGACTTCGAGTGAAGTGAGATGCTTCAAGCACACACGATTCTCATGTTGCTACTCCTGGGTCAGGATTGAACACAGTGTATAGAACGGACAGATACCACGCAGAAGCGAATTATAGTTATGCAATACATCACCCGAGCCCAGAAACGAACACCCTTAACTCGAGTTTGCTGCCCCACATGTTCTACGCGCGATCAGCTGCAACCACGTTCCCAACGTAATTGAGCACTCATCACGATACTTCTTTTCTCCGTTTCTGTTCACACGTAAACTCTGTGTTCCGAGCAAACGTAAACGTTGGCGGTCACTAACCGCTATGCATGCGCGCAGGCTTTCGTCGATTTCTCCTTCATGGTGGGCAAGACGACAGCCCCTGGAAGGCGTCCGTAAGATGCAAATCCCACAGGAAACCGGCTGCAAAGCCCCCACAATGCGTCCGTCACAGTTACTTCGCTAATCGGTCTCACTCTCTGCGCATTCCCCAAGAAACAAAGCCGGAAATCAAAGACGTAATGCAGCCCGTGTCAGGTGCCATGCACTCCACTTCTTTTATCTTCATTGAACAATACGCATGAACAGTAATGTGCTCATGAGCTTCATCACTATGCACTATTCGTTGTTGAACTCCAATGGGTTCCCGGTGCAGCAGGCGTACAACGCGTGACGCCAGCCAGCTCCCTCCCGTCCAGAGCATTCTCACTTTCCCTACTGAACATATCCCCATTGAACAAGACTAGATGGACGTGCATCCGCCGACTCTCACGCAGCGCAGAATTGCGTCAGAAAATCGTTTGCTCTGGCCAGAGCTCCAACTGCGAATGCAGCAGGTCTACTCCCACGCATACACACTACACCCCACTGTCCAACAAAGAAGCAATGTTTCAAACGCCACAACACACTGCTCTTCAGTTTCGGTCGCAACACAACAGGCAAGCAACTACTTGAGGCTTAGAAAAGCGTATGCAAAACCCTCCTTAACTTCACTTGAAGTCGATGGAGGTGAAGGATATGCATCAACGTCCTGCACGTATGGTGATGCGCTTCCTTCCGCTTGCGAGTACGCTACGATCACCAGTCTAACGGACATATGATTTGCACCATTTGTAACCGTGCATATCTGCGTAATGAACATGCAACAGGCACCTGGCAAATCGTTCCTGGTCCTGAATCACACTCACCATTTCCGAAAAACCCGGCAGTCCAGCACCCACAAGTTGTTTTGTGCGTGTGATCGGAACGCTTTCCAACACCTACCTGGACAGTTTCCTTTTGCCATATCAATAAAACATATCGCCAAAATTGTTACGAGCGTTACAGTCAACTGGCATCAGCTACTAAGCTCTCTCCGCTTAATTCCGCGAGTACTCACGCAGTGTTGTACACGCGTTAACAACTCACTGCCGGCGCACACGCCTCGCAGTTCACCCCCCGCATCACCTTCGCCTTCTCTGAAGTGCCTATAGGCACCCTTGTTTACAAGCGTACTAAATTTTTTCGACACACCTAAGAAGCAGCGTCCTCAATCCTTCCTGCAAAGCCAATATGCCTCCTGTGATGCCGCTTCCCTCAACACAACACACCGCACCACTGCAAATGTGATTGGTCGTGTGTCTTCCAATCAAACACCAGCACGCACTTCCAAAGAATCGTCGTCATGCAAACACTGCACGGCTCATCATCCCTACTAAAACACGGACTTTGCTACACCAAGCAATGCTAGACGCACCACCACCCAAGCAGACGGCTCCACATTGTACCCGTCTTCCGGTGTAATCGTTAAGTCACTGTGGATGGTTCTATATGAAAAGAAATACATAGTTCTAACGGCACGCGTGCGTCTGGAAAGCAAAACAGGACGACGTCGCTGTATGTCTGATTTCAGAGTGCAGCATGGTGCTTGAACGTTCACTGAATACGCTGGATCCATGACGTTACATTCAAAAATTCGGAAAACAGGTAGTTAGTACCATCGCCTGCAGGATGCAGTGAGAGAAAATCAAAATGCTTTGCACGTGCAGCCATGGCAAGTATCACAGCGAAGATTCGGGCCTTACCAGGATCTACTGCTCAGCCGCCATGGACATCCTTGCCTTTTGGTGTGCATTGCTGCCTTACTTTTCAAGACAGGAGTAGACCTACTCTAAGATAGCCCTCAAAGCACCGAAACAACAAACTCAAAACAATGGTCTACTTTCAAACGCAAGATGTTATGCAGCCGATGCCGGACGTTATCTCCCATAGGTTGCAATTATTCGATGGATTCAAGCCCCCGCGGATGCCAAAGAATAATGCATGAGGTCGGCGCCCATTATTTCCCGTCAATTCACTTCTAGTTGGTCTTACTCCCTGTAAACGTTAAGGGTCACAAACAATTACCTGCAGCTCGGTCGTGTCAGTCGCCGCCTAGTTCGTGTATAATATTTGCGATAACACGAAATTAGTCATGCGACATGCGCCATAAGTACTGCCAGCACTCACGCTGTGTCACACGCGCTTGAAGAACGCACTGCCTGGGTTCACGGCTGGCAGCTTATCCCAAGCGCGCTCCTCGCTTTGACAGAAATTTCCAATGGCCGTCTGCCTTTGTAGACGCTACGAGAGTGTTCTGATACAGCAAAGCAGTATCATCCTGAATCCTTTCCATCAATCCGAAATTCCACTTGCAGTGCCCTTTGCCCCAACACAACACGCTCCGCCTCCACAGTCGTGACTAGTCATGTGTGGTTTGATCAAACCGCAACACGCACTGCCTGACATTCATCGTCATGCAAATAGCCCATGCTTCACTACTAACTCACACACCGATGTGGTTGGCTTCACCGAGCATTTAACGCAACAGCAAAAATCGACAGCCTGCCAAAAACACACCCAGCACCTGTTTCTGCATGATAGTCAATCCTCAATACGATTTCATGTGGAAGCAAATGTGACTCTGCAACGGCATGCCTGCATCTAGAAAACAAGGCAGCCCGATACAGCGACCATCCCACTTGTAAAACGTAACACGTTACCTAACCGCCCACCACTATGCATTCATTCACTTCCTCTTTCCAAAATTCCCCAGAAAGGCGTAGTACGCGTATGCCCTCATCCGCAAGCTGCAAAACTGTAAATTGAAATATTTTCCTCACGCTCATGCTGCAGGTCCTAAGGCCAGATCCGCGCTCCAACACATCCTATTGGTAGACTTCAAACGCCGGCGGCCTGTGCAATACTGATCAGCCGTTTGCCTAGCCTGCTTAGGGCCATCTCACGTTCTAAGTGTTTTTAAATACATGAGAAGACAGGCGACAGTCTTCCTCGAACCTCTCTGCGATTATCCCCGGCTGGCATCCGCGTATACGACAGCAACTCATCCTGACAGACATTAACAACGCAATTGAGCAAATCAAACACATGCACAGGAAAACTAAAACTGCCCAACGTGGCTGCTTTGTCAAATAGCGAGCTCCATTAACCTCGATAGTGCCACACCGGATGTCTAATGCGCCAGTGCAAGCAACCTGACAATAAGTAAGTCGCTGATCGCTTTACTTGCTTTATGCGAATCACCTGCTTCAGTACACGCCTAACCCGCTTTTCAGCCATGTGCAAATGTTGCCGCTCAATGATTGCTGCGCAACTGAGTAGCCACTCCACCCTGCGTTGCTCCTGACACACAGAATGCCAGTCCCTGTAACCCGAAATAGGCAATCTTCGCGCAGCACCTACGCATCGCATCAAGCACGCACCGTGGTGGACTGTGCGCGCAAAATGCCTTGTGCACTCCTCCAAAGCTAGCAGGTTGTCCTGATGAAGGCGCATCAACTTTTACGTGTCACGTTTGTGCCCACAAAGGGGACAAAGTGCGAATCTCACGGGATAGCTCCTGTGACAGTCGCAGCGCCTATCGATGTTTCTTGTAGTAGCAACTTCGGATCTAGGTAGAAATCAAGTAAACGTTCCTGGACTGTAGAGGAAACGCAGTTTGTATGGAGAAAAACGCGATCACTGGCTCAGTGGTTATGCACTAAGCTTCAATGCCCTCCAGCATACTATCATCATAACATATGCACAACACATATCGCCAGCCAGCGCCATTTTCACCAAACATATTCGTGCTCGTAGTGAGATATACAAATAGGAAGTAAAAAGATCTGACGGACTCGGAAAGTGCGTCGCCGCATAGGTTAAGGCTTCACAACGTCTTCTCTAGACAGCTCTGCAAGCATAGCTGCAACCCACATGTGTCGAGCAGTTAACATGTAGGCTCTACTAGGCTGATGTCCATGCGGTGTCAAGGGCTCCTCAAAATTGGGTACAGTCTTGACCTTGAGTCGATTGCTCGCAACACACTTTCTTTTGCTCGAGGCACGTCCAATCGCCTAATTAGCAACGAAGCCATTTTAGGGCACAAATTGCAAAAGAACAACACGGGCCTTTTTTCTTCAGTAAACATGCAGCAGCAGCAAGGTTTGTTCCATTAAGAGTAGTGCAAGTCAAGCGTGAGCAACTCTGGTTTTGTATGCTTTGTCTTTCTAGCCTCAGTTCGCCAACGCTCACACGTTATTTCACTCGCATCAAAAATCATTGCAATCTGCAATGGTTTTTCAAAGCATAACTCGAATGCATACCTACGTTATGAAGGCTATCATCTACAAGTCCTTTATTTTGGGGGGGCGCTGCATATTACAAACAATGTGAAGTTTTAATGCAAGTGCAGCAGCAAAAAATTGAGAGCGTGTTACCTGTTTTGCGAAACATCTACACGAATGGATGTCCCACGTGATTTCTGTAGTCCGTATGGCTACAAGTAGCAACTGGGGGTGCATGTGATGCAGCGCATGTATGGTGTTTGCTCCACAGTATCAACACTGTTGCACGCATTCTTTATCGTGAAGTGAGTCAGCACACCACAGGCAATTTTTCCAGAACTTCGTTTTGAGCAGGTCTGTCACGCGATTCACAGCCAGGAGTCTATTTCGCGTTAACGATGTGTGCCTGGGAGATGGTGCTGCACGAAATATATTGTGCTCATCCTAGATCGGGCCTGTATACATTAATGACTCACTGACTGCGCTAGATTACATAGAGTGCCCTTACACTGACAGTTAAGCGCTCTCAAGATAAGTAGTTTCACTCACTCCCATGCGTTGTTGACGCAGTGCAAAATCCCACACCGTCAAACCGTGGTGCAACTACGGCACTGAAGTTCGCTGCGTCGAATTAGCATCTTTTCCCACTGGCCAGAAATGACCCATAACATATATGACACAAGTATTTATTACATTCATCCAAACATGAATATCGCGCTACTCTGATATCCACCCTACTCATTCAAGCTACACAACCGCAATTAAGTATGCAAGTTTTCCGAAGACTTGCCTTTTGGGCATCCACGCACGCCTGACTTCGCATGGCATGCGTATCCGAATCTATCAGTTTGGAATGCTCAGCTGCCAAAAGAGTCTTTATCCCTACAGCTGTTTATACGGATGACTCACTAACTGCACAACCGTCATTAGCCAGCACGATGGCAAACACTAACATCTCTTGATAACTTTCTCCACATATGTTCTCTGCGTCTCTGACACTATAACCAGCGCACAGTCCAGCAGCATAGCCACACTTTCGTTCGGATAGTGCACAGATATTCAAAAAGTGACGTTAATGACTTCTCCAGTCAGGCGCAGATGACCCGCTACATGCGTGCTTGACCACGCAGCCAGGCAGTAAAGTAGCGTTACTCAAAATACTTGTTCTTCATAAACTATGCTCGTATTGATTGCATCCATTTCAATCACGAAAAACAGAAGTGCTGTGGAGACTCATTCTACATAAACTACAAGATAGCAATCAAAAACATACAAGCAACACTGTGGAGGTTTGTGTCGAAGGTACCAAACAGATCTAATGCAAACATGCATGATTTGAAAGCACCAGTTTGCAATATTGAGCACCCACGCGCCCCTATCCCAACATCTGTCTGTAGAAATGGCTCACTGACTGCCCATTCTTCAATAGCGGCACGATGACGAACAATAATACCTCATAAGCTTTGTTGACGCAAGAATCAACGCACAGACCAGCACCAAGATCACACTCTCGTTCCAACAAAGGCACTGAAATCCGAAAACAAATATCAATAATGGCTGCTCCAGTCAGGCGCGCATGACCCGTACTTTCTAAAACACGCAGCTGGACAGACAAGCAATCTCTACCAAACCAGTCTTTGCTTGCGGACGAGGCTCTTATTGACTGACAGATGCAGTCATAAAAGTATTAGTGGCATTGTAGATATGTGTTTTGAAGGATTCAAGTGAGTCCAACTCCGGCTGATGTGTGTGC
>NW_013652217.1:0-7515 GCF_000499385.1 Eimeria necatrix
CGAGACTGGCTCGCACATTTCATGTAGAGCTTCGTTTGAAGTTTGGCAATTGTTTCCTTCAGTTTCATCAACACGATGGACATAGCGTCTAGCGTTTTATGCGTAGCGCCAAAGACTATAGTGAAACAAGGATCGGCGTACTAGCTGGTTCGGGAACGGGATGACAGCTTGCTTACATTCATATTGTTTTGTGCCGCGAATTTCATTTCGCAGGCTGGCGACAAGATGCCTCACACGCCGCTACACTAAAATACGGCTCCGAAAATCGACGCTGGCATCAAACTGCTGAATACATACCGTCACCAACGTCACATTTCCTCGCGGCGGACTACCGGAAACACACACGATTATACCTGTGCCTCTCGTGGAACAAGCGTATCCGGGCTACGTACTGTTACGCAGGTAGAATAATCATCACTCCAAAGCGTTTCTGTCAGCAGTGCTGGTACACGTTCTCAGCATAACTTGCGTGTGTTCTGTGTAGACTCAACGTACATCCTGCACGCGGTACCAATCTTAGCTACTGGAGAATGGGGTGATCATCATCATGTGCGCTTACGTAGATGACTTTGTGAAAGCCTTAGGCGAGATCTGAGGCCAGCATGCGGTAAAACGTGCGTTACATGTGACCCAAATTGAGCCTACGAAACGTTGAATGCAGGTTATTCCTGGCAAACAAGGGAATTCGAGTGAGATGGTCCAAAAAACAGTTAGCGCCTTATTCCAAGTCGTGTCCGTAATAGTACGCATACGCATACACGGGGCTTAACGTACAAGAACACGAGGATATTTATGCTTTTTTCATCACTATCCTGTTAAAGTATGAATATATACTGAGGAGACTTGTCGACGCCCTCTAATTACTTAACAAGAAAAGCACCTCCAATGCATGGAAAGGTATGAATCACATCAAATAACAGTGTCAATGCACAGCGATCAATGCATCGAAAGGCATTGATCCCATCGAATGACAGTGTGAATGCACAGCGAAGTTTATCATCATGAAGAAACGAAATTTGAGACTGTGTGGGGGCTCTTCTTCAAAGCACTCATATGGACAGCGTGCAGCACGTTATCCCCCATTTGAGAAGAAATGATTCTGTAAATGTGAAACGTGCCAGAGAGAACCAAGCCTGAGCGATTTGCGGCGAATATATCTGCACACAAATACCTCAGGCTTGGTGCTGGTGAATCGGTTAGGACCAACATGTGCGCACTTGCTGATAGGCGCATCGTCCACAACTGAAGAACACAACCGTGCTTGCGTCTCACATGGTACGTACCTACGCAGGAAGCGTGTTTCTGGAGTTTTGAGAATGCTTAAGTCCAATGCTGCATAATCCCTTTATTTTGTGCTTCTCGATGCGTGGGTCTATGGAAAATTTTGCAAATTCCGTACTTATTGGACGTTCTAGAAAACAGTATTCTTTTAAACATTAAGATGCCGCCCGTAGAACTAATTCTAGAGGCCAAACAGGCAATGGTGTTTGGGGCAAACAAGCTGAATAAAAGCATGCGAAAACTGCTGACTACAACTGATTGGAAAGTCACAACCTATGACTGCTGTGTTCCAGAGATTTCTTCCTCACGGCACTTGCCGATCATATCTAGTCACTCTTCAATAAATACTTTCACAAAATATTATCACAGGTGATAAGCAATCTTCGTCGTGTTTTTGTCACCCTAGGCGAAGCGACGGACACGCTTAGTATAGCCTCCACGCACTTCCTACGTCACAATGAGGCCGGCGCAGCAACTGTGCATATGCTTTCTTTATTCAGCCTGTCCACCGGTCAGATTCTTTTCCCTAATAGAGAAAGGACACTGCAGGAAAAATGCAGACTTGATGAGTCCGGATAAACCCTCACCGACGATTTAAACACTTATATCCCGACTTCTACCCCAGCGGTTAAACATACATTAAGCTTTATGTTTCTTTATGAAAAAACCCTCACATGCACGTCAAGGCAGTTTCCAGCAGAATCAATGCTCTTTATTTTCGAACGCAAACCTGAACATACAGCAGAAATAGCTGTGATCAAATAACTCTGCTAACATGCACACGGTCGTACTGACTACAAACAAAAATATGCTGAGCGAAACGCATTATGTTGTGCGACCCGTATTCAACCTGATTTTTCCTTCACTCGCCGTGGCTCTTATGTGCCTCGGACTGGCTTCCTATCTCCCCGAAAAGTCGTTACCGCAATGAACTTGGTGGCAAACGGCAAAACTACAAATTTCTGAGCAAGTGTCTCGAGCCTAACGCAAGTCAAGATCATTTCGGAAGGAAGCTTCGTCTTCGATAACGCTGTTAATATGGAACGGATCACGAGCAAATCATGGGGATTGCTTGTTCACTATTGCTGGGATAATACAGCATTGCCGATGTGGATGCCACAAGAAATGCCAATGATTTCAACATGAAATCCTTCCTTGTATGCGTTTTTCCCGAGGTTTTGTACCATGTTAGCCTATGGTACCTTGCGCCGTGCAAATAAAAACATTTGGCTGAACTGATGAGAAGCCCATTTTCGTCCATCAGGCAGCATCGTCGTGTGGCAAAGCCTGACAGCGTCAAGTCAAATAGCCAAGCAAAAGCTTTAGTTCGTTTTAGCGTGGCGGACCATGTAGGCATGGCAAGCACCATCTCTCAGGCCACATAGCTCACCGGTATTCGGGAAGGCGCACTTTCTTCAATCGAAATCACGTGAAGTTGCAGCGTCGCTTCAATTAAGTGGCATTCGAAAAATTGCAGCTTCCCTGTGTAAGGCAGACGTATCAACTCCATACATACGAACACCAAAACCAAACCATGTAAATATGACATGAAAGCGGCTTGCAGCCCTTTCTGTGGCGTAACTGCCCTGACCAGCAATGCTCGTTCTGCACAGTTTTCTCACTATGTCGTTTACTCCCCAGACAATACTAGATATGCTCTTTGTGGGCATAGGGTCCAGTGCATTTGAAAACAACATGCTGGCGCCGTAGTATCTTCCCGTTGTTCCCTATGTGATATGTTAAATCTGAGTGCTGTGCTTTCGTTAGCCGGTTCGGTATAAGGCAGAGGATGCAGAATGTATTTAATACTTTTGGTATACATGCAAAATATGCACTTCATAGTGAGACATATGAAAATGGCTGCCGAACAAAAGCCAGGGCTGCCATTGGCTACTCAGCGCCAAAGGATGAGTCATCTTTAGGCAGACGTGTAGAGGTAGCGGCCAAGGCTCAAGCTATTAGCATGCTTACGGAAGCAGGTAAGCGATGTTTCTCTGCCTACGAATCTCAACGTCCACAGTATCGTCAGCAGACACCCCCCAGTATAAGGATATAATGCTATTTGAGCTTCGAAGTGCTGGAAAATTATCTTCTGAAAACCCTTGACGCACACCCAGTGTGGTGCGTAGTTATTCTATGAAACGCACAACCTATCGTCAGCATGCCAAAAACGAACTTGGCGGAAGAAAAGTTCAAGAACGTTCCCGGAGATGTCTGGGAACATTGGCTTACCTCGCGAACGACATCAACTGCAAAACTGTTTCTTGCCACGCGACTCAGGTGAGATGGCCTGGCGCACAAGGCATGCATCACTTCAAACGTCAAATACTGTTTCATGTTACCTTACCTTTGAGCTCTTATCGGCTTGCTAGGAGCGCATTATATATATTAATTATCTGCAAGTACACCTTTCTCTAATAAAGAACAGTTGCCAAACAGTTCCAGCAAACATTTATACGAATTGACAGGAGATTTTCTGCATGGCAATGCAATCGTGTTCCAACGTGCATTCTTCTACAAAAGTGCACAAAGGAACAAGTTCTCTCTTTGGAGAGCTAAAACTCGAATCGTCCTCAGACATCTGTCACTCGATCATGCATTCTTGTAGAATTGCCTTTACAATAGCATATTGTAGTCACCTCAAAGACAGGGCTAATGCGTTGCATGGCATCAGGCCAACCCCATCTAGAGCCTGGCAACAAACGGCCAAAATGCAGCACGCAGGTGGATATTACTTTGCTATTTTGCATATTACAAATAGCTGCTAATCGCAAGGAGGCTGTTTATTGTTTGTCATCTTCAGTTCCAGCACACTAGCGAAGCATTGCATTTGGAGCAGTTAGACACACTGCCTGATTTGTTAGCTCGAGCTCACAGCACATGTGCACTCAAGTGACCTTCACTCATTAATGGGGGCGCGACAGATAGCAGCGACTCAGTACGGGGCCGCTTCTCAGGCGGTCTGTAAATGGTATAGTGCAGCCACAAGCTGGGTTCCCCAATGTTGGAAAACTCAATGTGACACCAATATTAATCCGCCACCAACATTTTCCTTTGCTGCTTGCACGCATATTCATATACAGTGAATTAGAGCCAATGATGTTATTTTCAGGAAGTCGTATGGCATTCTGGTTAAGCAGTAATTTCACCGGCTAATCATAGCAGGAAACGAACTTGTAGAACAGAAGTACCGATTGTTACTTTTTGCAGCCGATGTTTTCCCGGGCCGTGGGCACGCACTTGCTTCAGCAGCGCACCCGTAGCCCTAAATCGTTTTTCGCCAAGTCCAGATAGAAGTGCCATGTAATCCCCATTCTGTGGACGGCTTTACAGATACCGGGCTTACCAGGACATCTTGCTTTCAAACGTTACAGCGCAGGCACACTGGCAATAACGACTACGAAACCGACAACAAAACCATTCTAGGCGTGGCATTGACTGAAAATAAATACATTCCTAGCCAGAGCACCCTACGCTGGCATGGGCCATGTCAAAATTTCCCCACCTCACCTACGCAAGGACCTTCCTGTGTAAAAGCGTTATGTCACTGAAGCGATTCATGAGAGTAACTCCTAATTTGTTGCTAGAAATGCTTCACGCTCTGCCCGCTATTATTTGGCGACATAGGAGGGACATATTCATGTTGTTTGCGGGGCCGTCGAGGGAATTACCGTTGTTTCAAAAGGCCTGCCTAGAAAGAGTGCATAACAGCAAAACAGAAAATACCCAGATACGCGTGATTTCTACATTCGGGTGATACGGAAAACGCAACCGGATCCTTCTGTGGAGGCACGCGCCATGCACATGGGTCAGCCTTTTATCAATCCAATACTCACTTGCTGCGGTGCAGGGTAGGTCGGTGTCTATAGACGGATTTTGTCAGACTGCGGTGACAGCAAACAAGCATTTGGGTGGGCCGCTTCAATTTCCACAGCTCGGTAGATGGGCACCAGGAAAAATGAAACCTACAGAAAGCCACATCTGGCCGTCCAGAGTTTATGCCTTTAGATCAGAATCTTATCTTGAACAAGACAAGCGCCTTTTGGAAGCGGAAAGGGACAACTAATTGGAGCGGACAGGACAATTTTTCTCGAGGTGCGCATCACTGCTGATACTGCATTACTTCTGTGCATTACCGCATCATACATCATACATTACTGTATCATGCAAGCATACTAAAGCAGCACAATGAGGTATACTGTATAAGCTCATTCGTCCCAGCATATTAACGCAACTACACGCATACTGTCTGCAGACAGAAAGATCTTCTGTACAGCATGACCACTATATTTTGCGCTCAGAACTTCGCCACAGTGAGCGCGTAGCATTATCTTCATGAAGTTAGCACATCTTTGGGAACAAGAAGAGAGCCAATCCTACGAAGAACAGCACGCGGGGGCACGCTACAACCACTCTTAAGTGGTCTGCGTGAGGCAATTTGCGTGAAACCATCTCAACGAATTGTGGAGCGATTTTGCAATTTATGGCGCATATTTGGAGCTAATAAGGCGATGGCTGCAAGACACACCACAAACCTGTTTTCACATCGGACTGGTTTTAAGGCAAGTAACTGCGACTTTCTAGAAATGCTAGGCAGTACGCAGGTAACCGCCAACTTCTGGCTGCAGCCGCTGCGTCGGTTAGTTTCCTAAATTTTCTAATACAGCAAAACCCTTCTGGTGGCATGAAGAGCTGCTTGACGAGCAACGCACGAGCTGCTCATTACAGTGGACGATTATCCACGCACAAGCTCGAACGATTACTTTAATGCGACTGTACAGATAGTCAACAAAGCTCGTGCACGCCGTAAGGCAGCCTACTCTTCGTTAAGTGTTAGTAGGTTCTTCTCACATCGAATGAACAATGGCAAATTGCTGTAAGCTACTCCGCCAAGGCAAAACTGGCAAAGTGCCAAAACGCCATAGAGACACACAGCTCATTTAATCGGGAAAAGGTGCTACTTGAAGTATTTTTGGGTGTGACTGGCTTTTTTGCGCATGCAAGAGGCCAGAACCACACATCATGATTCTACCAATTTCAGGTACGGACCTCGTGGGCACTCTGACTCGCAACAAAACACTTTGAGTGCTGTAAAACCTACTGTTGCATTGCCGCATGTGCTGCAGACAGCGTGAAGCCGCCTAAAAGCTTTTACTCTTCTGGTACAGGCCTGAAAGGCGCGATTATCCATAAAACGTGCCTCCTCCAGATATGGCGGAACGCCTGCTTCCCTGCAAACGCCAATCCTGCCCGAAAAGCAGCACATTCTGCAATTGATGTATTATTAAGTGGCGTCTGCACTGCAGGGGCTGGCTCTAGCCACCATGAAAAGTTCCAAAAAGCTTTATTAAATACAGCGGTCACGGCCACGCACGTTCTGTGGAGATATTGTTTTGGCTAGCCACGAAGGTTTGCTCCAGCCTACTGAGACACAATCGCATTGCCAATCAAGCGGCGTGCCGGGTGTCTTCTTCATCTGATAACCATTACAATCAGCGAAAAGGTTGATTTGCACCAGCATGATTCACCTCACTGGCTGCAGTAGTTCTACACCCGTTTTTGTCTGCTCAACGAAAGAGCTACTAACTTGAAACTCTCACACATGCAAGCTAGGGCAACAGCGCACTAACTAATCGGAGCAGCAGTGATGCACAAACCAAGACTAAGACGTTAACTCCACGCATCTACGACTCTGGGAACGGTCATGTGCCAATGAGTCATCGAACACCTTCAACAGCAGCAGACTGTGGACAGCTTCCAGTTGACCGCTGTGTTTTGGTGCTGCAGAGTATGATTTGACTTGCATGTTACTACAAAGTTGCCCCTGTACGTAATATTTGCACGCAAAGTACTTTGAATGCGTGAGCTTCTTCCGGTCACATATTCCCTGCCGAAGATCAAGAAATGCGGTCACATGATTGGTGAAGCACATATACGCCACATTGTCCCAGCACTTAATTCAGCAAGGTGACGAGCTACTCACTAGCTAGACGTAGTGCATAATCGCACTGCGCACCGCGCACACCAGTGTCGAAACAACTTGGGATGTGCTGTGAAAACAGTAACGACGACGTTTTTTCGACCCAGCATATTGTTCATGATTGGGACTTTTCCTTATTGCACTTTGAAAATCCCAACCGCTCACAGTGTCAATAGAACAGATCATTGCCAGTCACAAAGTACCCTCGAAGCACAAGACGAACGTCTTCCTTCAGTATGCGTGTCAGCCTGCCA